>NC_091323.1:19592502-19612502 GCF_038502225.1 Cherax quadricarinatus
GAGAGGTGGGGTACACCACCATGTGCTGGACACAGTACACACAACCGAGGAAGAAGTGAAGAGGCTTCTGAGTGAGCTAGATACTTCAAAGGCAATGGGGCCAGATAACATCTCTCCATGGGTCCTGAGAGAGGGAGCAGAGGCGCTATGTGTACCCCTTCCATGCCTGAGGCATGGAAGACAGCAAATGTAGTCCCAATCTTTAAAAAAGGAGACAGACATGAAGCACTAAACTACAGACCAGTGTCACTGACATGTATAGCATGCAAAGTCATGGAAAAGATTGTCAGGAGAAGAGTGGTGGAACATCTAGAAAGGAATGATCTCATCACCAGCAGCCAACATGGTTTCAGAGACGGGAAATCCTGTGTCACAAACCTACTGAGTTCTATGACATGGTGACAGCAGTAAGACAAGAGAGAGAGGGGTGGGTGGATTGCATTTTCTTGGACTGCAAGAAGGCGTTTGACACAGTACCACACAAGAGATTAGTGCAAAAACTGGAGGACCAAGCAGGGATAACAGGGAAGGCACTGCAATGGATCAGGGAATACTTGTCAGGAAGACAGCAGCGAGTAATGGTACGTGGCGAGGTGTCAGAGTGGGCACCTGTGACCAGCGGGGTCCCACAGGGGTCAGTCCTAGGACCAGTGCTGTTTCTGGTATTTGTGAACGACATGACGGAAGGAATAAACTCCGAGGTGTCCCTGTTTGCAGATGACGTGAAGTTGATGAGAAGAGTTCATTCGATCGAAGACCAGGCAGAAATACAAAGGGATCTGGACAGGCTGCAGACCTGGTCCAGCAACTGGCTCCTGGAGTTCAATCCCACCAAGTGCAAAGTCATGAGGATTGGGGAAGGGCAAAGAAGACTGCAGACGGAGTACAGTCTAGGGGGCCCGAGACTACAAACATCACTCAAGGAAAAAGATCTTGGGGTGAGTATAACACCAGGCACATCTCCTGAAGCGCACATCAACCAAATAACTGCTGCAGCATATGGGCGCCTGACAAACCTCAGAACAGCATTCCGACATCTTAATAAGGAATCGTTCAGGACCCTGTACACCGTATACGTTAGGCCCATATTGGAGTGTGCTAAGTCACCCATGTGACCAGTGCGTTTGACAGCTATCAGACAGCCCCGAGTGACCGAGCCCTCTTGTACAGAAAGCTTTTATGCTCGTCGCTCGTGATGTTCTGCAGAATCGTACCTGCTACGATTCCCATCGAGATTTGTTTCACTTCACCTCCAGACCGTCAGAGTGCAGTTATATGTAGAGAAACAAGTCTGGGGACGCTTAGACTAACCTCTGCTATAACTCCAACTGCCGAGAGAATGATACTCGCCAAGCCGAAGTTAGCCACTGTTGGCAGGCGCTGTGTCAGCCTCGTGTCACAAGCTTCAGTGAGCAGCCTACACAAAGAAGATGTCACTTTGACTGCTAGCTCTCTCACTGCAGTCTGGTGTATGATGTTACGACTCCCAGATGTTTCGCCCAGTCGTCTCTGCCACGACTCGCTCCACAACTCGCTCCACGCTCGCCGGAAGTGACAGCCCAGCGACAGTACCAGTCGAGAAGTGTCCTCCTGAGTCGCTTGCCAGAAGTCCTGCCCAGTTGCCGAGTTTTGTCGACGCCTCACTCGAGGGCACCAGCATGTCGTGCCCCAGGTTGAGTGAAAACCTGCAGCGACTCCTACGATGACTGCTTCACAGTTCCAGAGGAGACTGTACCCTGTTACGTCACAGCTCAGCCGCAGCAATGTCTCCTGTGTTGCAGTATCTGTCCAGACGCAGGAAGGCGTGCAGTGATGCACTTCGATGCTCACTGCAGTTTGACCACGATGTTTAGCACACCCCACATGTTTTTTTCTTCCCTCCCTGTAGGAAGCTATTTTTCCCATGTCCATATGTATATATATGTTTTTATTTTGTGTTCTGTGCCCTGTTCCTACGAGAGAGAGAGACCAAGTTCCTTTTACCACTAGTATCGTCGCGTCGGGACGACGCGCGGTAGGTGGCCGAGCGTATGTAGACAGCCTGTACTGTCTGCGCAGACAGCCCATGCTGTCTGCCAGCTTAGTTCACATTTCGCACACTAAGGTGCTGCCCTCTGTAGCCAGGGCTCTTGGTAGGCACGCCAGCCTGTCTGCCCTTGCCTCGCTCTCACTCACACAGCGGCCTAGCAGCAAGACACAAGTACTACTCCTCTCTCTCTCGTGGGATGGCCCTCCCGGGCCATGGGCACAACACACAAGCCTGTGTACCCACCACGACCTTTCAATAAACTAAGAAGCCTCCGAAGAAGTATATCATTCAACCACCCGCTTGCAGCATCACCAATAAACCCATTAAACAGCAGACCTGGTCCAGCAATTGGCTCCTGGAGTTCAACCCCACCAATTGCAAAGTCATGAAGATTGGGGAAGGGCAAAGAAGACCGCAGACGGAATAAAGTCTAGGGAGCCAGAGACTACAAACCTCACTCAAGGAAAAAGATCTTGGGGTGAGTATAACACCAGGCACATCTCCTGAAGCGCACATCAACCAAATAACTGCTGTTGCATATGGGCGCCTAGCAAACCTCATAACAGCATTCCGACATCTTAATAAGGAATCGTTCAGGACCCTGTACACCGTGTACGTTAGGCCCATATTGGAGTATGCGGCACCAGTTTGGAGCTCATATCTAGCCAAGCATGTGAAGAAACTAGAGAAAGTGCAAAGGTTTGCAACAAGACTAGTCCCAGAGCTAAGGGGTATGTCCTACGAAGAGAGGTTAAGGGAAATCGACCTGACGACACTGGAGGACAGGAGAGATAGGGGAGACATGATAACGAAATACAAAATACTGAGAGGAATTGACAAGGTGGACAAAGACAGAATGTTCCAGAGGAGGGACACAGCAACAAGGGGACACAGTTGGAAGTTGAAGACACAGATGAATCACAGGGATGTTAGGAAGTATTTCTTCAGCCACAGAGTAGTCAGGAAGTGGAATAGTTTGGGAAGTGATGTACTGGAGGCAGGATCCATACACAGCTTTAAGCTGAGGTATGATACAGCTTACGGTTCAGAGAGTGACCTAGTAGCTACCAGTGAAGAGGCGGGGCCAGGAGCTTATACTCGACCCCTGCAACTTCAACTAGGTGAGTACACACACACGCACACACATACACAAACCAAGTTTAGCGTTCCGTTACCTCAGCAAGGAATCGTGCAAGACTCTGTACACCATATACGTCAGGCCCATACTCTAGTATGCAGCACCAGTTTGGAACCCACACCTGGTCAAGCACGTCAAGAAATTAGAGAAAGTGCAAAGGTTTGCAACAAGACTAGTCCCAGAGCTAAGGGGATTGTCCTACGAAGAAAGGTTAAAGGAAATCTGCCTGACGACACTGGAGGACAGGAGGGTCAGGGGAGACATGATAACGACATTTAAAATACTGTGTGGAATAGATAAGGTGGACAAAGACGGGATGTTCCAGAGATGGGACACAGAGACAAGAGGTCACAATTGGAAGTTGAAGACTCAGATGAATCAAAGGGATGTTAGGAAGCATTTCTTCTGTCATAGAGTAGTCAGGCAATGGAATAGCCTAGAAAGTGACGTAGTGGAGGCGGGAACAATACATAGTTTTAAGACGAGGTTTGATAAAGCTCATGGAGCAGGGAGAGAGAGGACCTAGTAGCAATCAGTGAAGAGGCGGGGCCAGGAGCTATGACTCGACCCCTGCAACCACATATAGGTGAGTACACACACACACCAGGCACATCCCCTGAGGCGCACATCAACCAAATAAATGCTGCAGTATATGGGCGCCTAGTAAACCTAAGAACAGCATTTCGACACCTTAATAGGGAATCGTTCAGGACCCTGTACACTGTGTATGTTAGGCCCATATTGGAGTATGCGACACCAGTTTGGAACTCACATCTAGCCAAGCACGTAAAGAAACTAAAGAAAGTGCAAAGGTTTACAACAAGACGAGTCCCAGAACTAAGGGGTATGTCCTACGAGGAGAGGTTAAGGGAAATCAACCTGACGACACTGGAGGACAGGAGAGATAGGGGGATCATGATAACGACATATAAAATACTGAGAGGAATTGACAAGGTGGACAAAGACAGACTGTTTCAAAGATGGAACACAGCAACAACGGGACACAGTTGGAAACTGAAGACAAAGATGAATCACAGGGATGTTAGGAAATATTTCTTCACTCACAGAGTAGTCAGGAAGTGGAAGTTTGGGAAGCGATGTAGTGGAGGTATGATCCATTCATAGCTTTAAGCAGAGGTATGATAAAGCTCATAGTGCAGGGAGAGTGACCCAAAAAGTCCAGTGAAGAGGCGGGGCCAGGAGCCATGAATCAACCCATGCAGCCACAACTAGGTGAGTACACGCACGCGCACACACGGCGAGAATAGGGGCGGCAAGTCGAAGGGCAACACCAGTGTGGATGGTCTGTGGGTCGAGCCGTGTGTCAAGGCTATAGTTGGGAACATATATATATAGATGTTTATATATATATATATATATATATATATATATATATATATATATATATATATATATATATATATATATATATATTCTTGCCGAACACAGGTGTATTTGTGGCAGTGAAGCAGCAGACCGATTCGGGTACCATGGTCTTGTGTGCTGTAAATCCGAGGGAAAGATTGCAAGACATGAGGAGGTTAATAATATTATCAAGAGGAGCCTCACAACAATCGGATGCCCAGCAGTAAGGGAGCCACCCTAACTATGCAGATCTGCTGGCAGTCAGAAGCGTCAAGATGGTATCACACTTCAAGCCTGGACAGACGGTAAACAGGTACTGTGAGACCACACATGTGCATCTACCTTGGCTGATACCTATCTCCAGTATACCAGGGAGGAAGGAGGGGCAGCCGCCAGCTTCAGGGAGTCCCAAAAGTCTAGAAAATATGGAAAACTTGCCCATCATTATATGTTTGTTCCCATAGGCTCAGAGACCCTTGGCTCATGGGGAAAGAGTGCATTTAAGTTCCTTAAGGAGCTAGGCAAAAGACTCATCAGGGTAACTAGGGATCCCAGGGCAGCTAGTTTTCTCTTCCAGCGACTCAGCGCTGCTGTTCAGAGGGATAATGCCTGCTGTATTTTGGGCACCCACCCCAGTTTTGAAGAGCTGGATGAGATTTTTGCATTATAATCAGTGACAAACACGTAACAATATGTACTAGACATGTATCTCTAACATCTCATGTACTATATATGCCATCTTTATATCAACAATGTATCTCTTAAACCTTTTGTACCATATTATGTAATAAAATATACCTATTGGTAAAAAAGAATGAAAAGATGGGGTGGTATTGGAAGTGGAATGTTTAAACGGCTTCAGGAAGAAATCCAAATACTCTTCCTTGAAGCCTTTCTATCCACTTCTCCGAGGCTATGGGTCCCACAATTTACACTATATATATATATATATATATATATATATATATATATATATATATATATATATATATATATATACTTTTTTGGGTTATCCTAGGTTCTCTACACATATGCTGCTATGTATGATAATTCTATGTAACTGTATTTGTGTATACCTGAATAAACTTACTTACTTATATATATTATTATTATTATCACACTGGCCGATTCCCACCAAGGCAGGGTGGCCCGAAAAAGAAAAACTTTCACCATCATTCACTCCATCACTGTCTTGCCAGAAGGGTGCTTTACACTACAGTTTTTAAACTGCAACATTTACACCCCTCCTTCAGAGTGCAGGCACTGTACTTCCCATCTCCAGGACTCAAGTCCGGCCTGCCGGTTTCCCTGAACCCTTTCATAAATGTTACTTTGCTCACACTCCAACAGCACGTCAAGTATTAAAAACCATTTGTCTCCATTCACTCCTATCAAACACGCTCACGCATGCATGCTGGAAGTCCAAGCCCCTCGCACACAAAACCTCCTTTACCCCCTCCCTCCAACCTTTCCTAGGCCGACCCCTACCACGCCTTCCTTCCACTACAGACTGATACACTCTTGAAGTCACTCTGTTTCGCTCCATTCTCTCTACATGTCCGAACCACCTCAACAACCCTTCCTCAGCCCTCTGGACAACAGTTTTGGTAATCTCGCACCTCCTCCTAACTTCCAAACTACGAATTCTCTGCATTATATTCACACCACACATTGCCCTCAGACATGACATCTCCACTGCCTCCAGCCTTCTCCTCACTGCAACATTCATCACCCATGCTTCACACCCATATAAGAGCATTGGTAAAACTAAACTCTCATACATTCCCCTCTTTGCCTCCAAGGACAAAGTTCTTTGTCTCCACAGACTCCTAAGTGCACCACTCACCCTTTTCCCCTCATTAATTCTATGATTCACCTCATCTTTCATAGACCCATCCGCTGACATGTCCACTCCCAAATATCTGAATACATTCACCTCCTCCATACTCTCTCCCTCCAATCTGATATCCAATCTTTCATCACCTAATCTTTTTGTTATCCTCATAACCTTACTCTTTCCTGTATTCACTTTTAATTTTCTTCTTTTGCACGCCCTACCAAATTCATCCACCAGTCTCTGCAACTTCTCTTCAGAATCTCCCAAGAGCACAGTGTCATCAGCAAAGAGCAACTGTGACAACTCCCACTTTATGTGTGATTCTTTATCTTTTAACTCCACGCCTTTTGCCAAGACCCTCGCATTTACTTCTCTTACAACCCCATCTATAAATATATTAAACAACCATGGTGACATCACACATCCTTGTCTAAGGCCTACTTTTACTGGGAAATACTTTCCCAGTGTATATATATATATATATATATATATATATATATATATATATATAATATATATATATATATATATATATATATATATATATATATATATATATATATATATATATATATATATATATATATATATATATATATATATATATATATATATATATATATATATATATATATATATATATATATATATATATATATATATATATATGCCCGACACATCTATATTCAGAATGTTAAAGTCTTTCATATCGTCCCGAAGTCTGGCTGAATTGTTGATAATTGTCATGTCATCACTGTTATGTTCGCTAGGTAATCCCTCCATTACCTTCGCTTGTCGGCTGACTATCTATTCCTATACTGCTTAATCTTTCTGGCACTGGGCACTGGTGTGCCTGGGGCACTGAGCGTCTCCTGCCTCCCTACCTCCTTCTTAGCGAATCTGCTGGGACTTCTTTCTCATTTCTGCAACACTGCAAGCTCCTGATGATGTGTTGATCGCAACACGAATGGCTTAGAACTATCATTCTACTCCCCCCGTGGTTGCTTTGCACAGGTCATTATGGGTATAATCTTCCGTTTACTACCAGGTTTCAACGCTTATGGGCTTATCTGTCGCTTTCTGTTGTCCTAAAACATACTTCGTTAAGCCTCTGGCACCTAATGATCGGCGGTTGATCGAGCCTCGGTGGCCCTCTCCCACCGAGGTAGGGTGGCCCGAAAAAGAAGAGGCACTCTCACCATCACTCACTCCATCATTATCTTGACAGAGGCGCGCTGATACTAGAGTTCAAAACCGCAAATATTCCGACCACTCCTTCAGAGTGCAAGCACTGTACTTCCCACCTCCAGGGCTCAAGTCCAATTAACCGGTTTCCCTGAATCCGTTCATGTTACCCAGATGACAGCATGTCAAGTCATAAAAACCATTTATCTCCACTCGATCATAACACCCTCAAGCACGCATGCTAGAAATCCAAGCCCCTCGCACACAAAACCTCTTTTACTCCCTCCCCCAAACCATTCCTAGGACGACCCCTACCCAGCCTTCCTTCCACTACAAATTTATACGCCCTCCATGTCATCCTATTTCGCTCCAGCCTCTCTAAATGTCCAAACCATCTCAACAACCCCTCCTCAGCCCTCTGGATAATAATTAATCCCATACCTCCTAATCTTCACGCTACGAATTCTCTGCATAAATTCACACCACTTATTGCCCTCAGACACAACATCTCCACTGCCTCCAGCCTCCTCCTTGTTGGAACATTCACCACCCATATATGAGCGTTGGTACCACTATACTCTCGTACATTCTCCTTTTTGCCTCCATGGATAACGTTCTTTGCCTCCACAGATGCCTCAGTGCACCACTCACATTTTTATCCTCAATTTTACGATTAACCTCGTTTTTCATAGACCCATCTGCTGACAAGTCCACCCTCAAATATCCGAACACATTCACTTCCTCCTTGCTCCCTCCTTCTAATCTGATATCAAATCTTTCACTGCCTAATTTTTTAGTTGCCCTCATCACCTTACTCTTTTTGATGTTTACTTTTAATTTCCTTCTTTTACATACCCTCCCAAATTCATCCACCAATCTTTGCAACTTCTCTTCAGAATTTCCCCGAAGCACTGTGTCATCGGCAAAAAGCAACTGTGACAACTCCCGCTTTGTATTTGATTCTTTATCTTCCAATCCCACACCTCTTCCCAACACCCATGCATTCACTTATCTTACAACCCCATCTATAAATATGTTAAACAACCATGGAGACATCACGCATCCCTGTCTAAGGCCTATTTTTAGTGAATTTTTTTTCTTCTCTCTCTCTTCTACGTACCCTAACCTGATCCTCACTATCTCCATAAAAACTCTTAACTGCTTGCAGTAACCTACCACCTATTCCATACACTTGCAGCATCTGTCACACTGCTTCCCAATCCACCCTATCATATGCCTAATCTAAATACTGTGCACTTTTATGCTTCAATATAAATTCTCCAACCCTTCCTAAAGCCTTCTTGTTCACCTGCAATCCTGCTCTCTGTCTTACCCTTATTTCTCTCAATAATAACGCGAGAATACACCACACCACCAGGTATACTCAACAGGTTTATTACCCTTACAAATCTTATATCCTCCTTTGTCCCCTTTGCCTTAATACAATGTAACTATGCATGCTCTCTACCAATTCCACGGTACCTTCTTCATACATTTATTGAATAAAAACACCAACCACTCCAAAACTATACCCACAACTACTTTTAAAATATCTGTCTGTCTTGACCCCATCAATTCAGGCTTCTTCACCCCTTTATTTTACCCACAATCTCACGCACCTTTTCCCTCCACACACACACACACGCACACACACACATGTATACATACATACATACATACATACATATATCTCCATACATACATACATATATATATATATATATATATATATATATATATATATATATATATATATATATATATATATATATATATATACGTATCTATATGTATGCAGGACAAGCCACGGGGGAAGGGGGTGGAAATCTTGAGCTCAAGTACTTTCACACTTCTCAGTGCGTCATCAGGAGCTGTGCAATGTTGCAAGGGAGCAACCAAAGCAGGGAGAGAGGTCTCAGAGTAGCGGTGTCACTGGCCACGGTTACCCTTAGACTTTCTAAGGGTAACCTTAGACTGTCTAAGGGTAACCACGGTTACCCTTAGACAGTCTAAGGTTACCCTTAGAAAGTCTAAGGGTAACCATGGCCAGTGACACCTACGCTACTTTGAGACCTCTCTCCCTGCTTTGGTAGCTCCCTTGCAACATTGCACAGCTCCTGATGACGCACTGAGAAGTGCGAAAGTACTTGAGCTAAAGATTCCCCACCCCCGTGGCTTGTCCTGCATAGTTAAGATCGCCCGTCTGCGATAGGACAGTCTTCATTGAAGTGAGTGAGTTAGGGAGGGAGAGAGGAGGGTACAGGAATTGCCCCAAGGCACAACATTGCCCACAGCCAGAAGGATGAATATTATAGCATTAGAAAAATCCCACAAGACTTGATATTGTAATAGCCTGAACAAATTTAACGTGGCAATAATGAAAAATTCGATCATATTCCGCTATGACATCAATAACTTGACAACATAAATATATTGTGAGTGATATAGAAGTCTCTGGCAATTATAGGGTAGCCTTCCCAAGGGACAACGTGTCCATTTAAATTCACGAGAAAACGGTAACATTTAGAAGGGAGACTTCTAAAAGTTATGTATAGGAAAAGGGGCTCATTAAAATAAACTCATTTAAAGGGGGAGGCACCTGCAATAACAGGAAAGACGGCCACATATATTAAACCCACATAATTCTGGTTCAACCTTCACAAACTGTAGGAAAAAAAGTAGGTCCTAATTCCTCGGTGTGGCACTACATTTAAGACAATCTAATGCATACATATAAGGGCCCAATTTTAGACTGTGTACTATTGCCTCAACTAAAAACGCATCTAATTTGAACGGCCCGTCACTAATTTTGATTAATATATCTTGTATAATGATGCCTCCCCCTTTAAATGAATTTATTTCAATGAGGCCCCTTTCCTTTACATAACTTTTAGAAGTCTCCCCTCTATATGTTACCGTTTTCTCGTCAATTTAAATGGACACCTGGTCCCTTGGAAGGCTACCCTATAATTGCCAGAGACTTGAAAAATAAAGAAAAACATTGCAATATCTGAGAAACACTAGTTCCGATTTGACCTTGAGTACATGGAACATCTCAATGAATCTGATCATACATTTCCTTGCTTTCAATCCTGCAAAATCATCTATCACATCATTAAAAATCAATGATTTTTCCTATATGGGCCTATCTGTACTCTGTAATCATATAATAGGCTATACAGAAACTAAGGATTTTTCTCTTATGTTGCTGCACACTGCTTTGGTCATTAGTGTCACCTTCTTTAGGGGCTCTATGGTGTCACCTAGCCCCCCTTCCCTTACGACGCCACTGGTGTATAGGAGAGAGGGAGATTACTTCCCAGTAAAGTAAGTCTTAGACAGGGATGTGTAATGTCACTATGGGGTTGCAAAAGAAGTAAATGTTAGGGTGTCTGGGAAAGGGGTGGGATTAAATTTTGGAGAATCAAATACAAAATGGGAGTTGACACAGTTACTTTTTGCTGATGATACTGCGCTTTTGGGGGATTCTAGAGAAAAGTTGCTAAGGTTAGTGGGGTAAGCATAGTTCCGAGCACTTCACCTGAGACACATCAACCCAACAACCGCTGCAGCAAATGTGAGACTGGCAATTATAAGAGAAGCCTTCAGGAACATCAACAAAGAGACATTCCGGTAAATCAAGTGATTAAGCTGGAAAAAGTGTAAAGATTTGCATCAAAAAGCAGTCCCAGAGCTGAGGAGGGTGTGTAAAAGTAGAAAGTTGAAAGTGCATATAGATAAGAGTAAGGTGATGAGGGTATCAAACGATTTAGATAAAGAAAAATTGGATATCACAATGGAGGGAGGGAGTATGGAAGAAGTGAATGTTTTCGGATATTTGGGAGTTGGCTTGTCAGCGGATAGGTTTATGAAGGATGAGGTAAACCACAGAATTGATGAAGGAAAAAGGGTGAGTGGTGCGTTGAGGTATCTGTGGAGACGACGTTATCCATGGATGGAAAGGGAATGTATGAGAGTATAGTGGTACCAACACTCTTATATGGGTGTGAAGCTTGGGTTGTAAATGCTGCAGCGAGGAGGCGGCTGGAGGCAGTGGAGATGTCCTGTCTAAGGGCAATGTGTGGTGTAATTATGCAGAGAACTCGTAGTGTGGAAATTAGGAGGCGGTGTGGAGTTACTAAAAGTATTAGTCAGAGGGCTGAAGAGAGGTTGTTGAAGTGGTTTGGTCATTTAGAGATATTGGATCAAAGTAAAACGACTTGGCGAGCGTATAAATCTGTTGGGAAAGCGGGGTAGGGGTCGTCCCCGAAAAGGTTGGAGGGAGGGGTTAAAGGAGGGTTTGTGGGGGAGTGGCTTCTACTTCCAGCAAGCGTGTGTGAACGTATCAGATAGGAGTGAATGGAGACGAATGGTTTTTGGGACAAGACTAGCTGATGGAGTGTGAGCAGGGTAATATTTTGTGAAGGGATTCAGGGAAACCTGTCAGCCGGCCTTGAGTCCTGGAAATGGGAAGTACAATGCCTGCACTTTAAAGGAGGGGGTTAGGATATTGTCATTTTGGACGGACGTCTAAACTGTCTTATCTGAGCGCCTCTGTAAAGACAGTGGTTATGTATGAGTGACCGTGAGTGTTGAATGTTGAAAGTTTTCTCCTTATTATTTTTTTTCTCTCTTTTTGGGTCACCCTGCCTCGGTGGTAAACGGCCGACGTGTTTATATATATATATATATATATATATATATATATATATATATATATATATATATATATATATATATATATATATATATATATATGTGTGTGTGTGTGTGTGTGTGTGTGTGTGTGTGTGTGTGTGTGTGTGTGTGTGTGTGTGTGTGTGTGTGTGTGTGTGTGTGTGTGTGTGTGTGTGTGTGTGTGCAAAACACCCACCGTGAAAGAATAGAGAAATTCCAAGTGCTTTCGTGACTACTCACATTATCAAGGAACAATGTTCCTTGATAATGTGAGTAGTCACGAAAGCGCTTGGAATGTCTCTATTCTTTCACAGTGGTTGTTTTGCATATTCTGAAATCACCTGTTTACTGTGATCTTATTGCATATATATATATATATATATATATATATATATATATATATATATATATATATATATATATATATATATATATATATATATATATATATATATATATATATATATATATATATATATATATATATATATATATATATATATATATATATATATATATATATATATATATATATATATATATATATATATATATATATATATATATATATATATATATATATAATATATATATATATATATATATATATACATTATATATATATATATATATAATATATATATATATATATAATGTATATATATATATATATATATATATATATATATATATATTATATATATATTATATATATATATATATATATATATATATATATATATATATATATATATATATATATATATATATATATATATATATATATATATCGGGCCGAATAGGTAAAATTGGCCAGTTAGCAAGAACTCATTTAAAATTAAATTCTTTCTAAAATTTTCTCTACGTTTAAAGATATATTTTTTCATTTATATTAATATAAAAATTAATAATTTTGGCAAGGCTCTAGAAGAAGAATCCAATGACAAGCTACCTTTTCTAGACCTCTTCATTCACAAAATTGGTAACAATCTAAGATTTCAAGTTTACCGAGCTTTAAAAAACTTACCTAACCTTTCCATAACAAACGCAATTTAATTTAGTCTAATCAAACTAAATATATTTTTGATAAGTTTACAATAACTCAATAATAAACAAACACAATGAAATATATTTTTTTTTCGTTAGGTTCAGAATGATTTTGGCTATTTAAGCCAAAATCGCAATTTTACCTATTCTGCACGACATATATATACAGTGGAATTGTTATGGTGACACCGACAAATTGTAGGTAAAACACACGTGTGCACTGATTTGTACATTTAATAAGACGTTTCGCCACGAGTGGCTTCTTCAGCCCTGAAGAAATCACTCACAACGAAACGTTTCCTAAATAAATGTCTCGATCAATGCGTATATATCTATCTATTACAAATAACAAACATAATATATATATCTGACAAAAGCCATACCTAATAACTCTAATAACTCTTAACATCAAGTGGAAGGATAGACTAATTAATCGTGTCAGTACAGTTGTCAGTGTCCTTGAAAAACTAAATATATAAACAAGTTTGTGGTCTTTAATCCAGGATGACAGGCGGCTTTAGTGTGGGCACAAGACGAGTTTATTTACCTTCGGAGAGTGTACCGTAAAAATCAAAGTCAAAGTCAAAATCAAAGGGAATTTGATGTGAAGCAGCCAGCCACTGAGTGATAGGTCACCATGTATGTCTTCACTTATTTTAGTATATATATATATATATATATATATATATATATATATATATATATATATATATATATATATATATATATATATATATATATATATATATATATGCAATATATGTATGCAATAATTTCGCCAAAATCATTCTGAACCTAACGAAAAAAGTACATTTCATTGTGTTTGTTTAGTATTAAATTATTGTAAACAAATCTAAAATATATTTAGTTAGGTTAGGCTAAAATAAATTGTTCTTGTTATAATAAGGTTAGGTAAGTTTTCTAAGTTTCTTTTGGTGCAAAATTAAAAATTTTTACATTAACATTAATGAAAAACATATATATTTAAATGTATATGAGAAATTTTTAGAAAGGACTTAATTTTAAATGAGTTCTTGCAAATTGACCAGTTTTACATATTCGGCACGACATATATATATATATATATATATATATATATATATATATATATATATATATAATGTATGTATAAACTTTTACATATACTGAATAAGCAGTGTTGAGCAAATGAAAACCATTTAATACTGTTGTGATGGATTTGATCTCAGTGTGATGGATTTCTTGTCAGTGTGATATATTTGATCTCAGTGTGATGGATTTCTTGTCAGTGTGATGGATTTCATCTTAGTGTGATGGACTTCTTGTCAGTGTGATGGATTTGATCTCAGTGTGATGGATTTCTTGTCAATGTGATATATTTGATCTCAGTGTGATGGATTTCTTATCAGTGTTATGGATTTCATCTTAGTGTGAGGGACTTCTTGTCAGTGTGATGGATTTGATCTCAGTGTAATGGATTTCATCTCAATGGGATGGATTTCCTCTTAGGTTACCTGGAGGTTATTCCGGGGATCAACGCCCCCGCGGCTCGGTCCATGACCAGGCCTCCCGATGGATCAGGGCCTGATCAACTAGGCTGTTACTGCTGGCCGCACGCAGTCCAACGTACGAGCCACAGCCCGGCTGATCCGACACTGACTTTAGGTATCTGTCCAGCTCTCTCTTGAAGGCAGCCAGGGGCTTATTGGCAATTCCCCTAATGCTTGATGGGAGGCTGTTGAACAGTTTTGGGCCCCGGACACTTATGGTGTTTTTCCTTAGTGTACCAATGGCGGCCCTACTTTTTATTGGGGGCATTTTGCATCGCCTGCCCAGTCTTTTACTTTCGTAGGGAGTGATTTCTGTGTGCAGATTTGGAACCATTCCTTCCAAGATTTTCCAAGTGTAGATTATGATATATCTCTCCCTCCTGCATTCCAACGAGTACAAGTCAAGTGCTTCCAAGCGTTCCCAGTAGTTAAGGTGCTTGACAGAACTTATACGTGCAGTAAAGGATCTCTGTACACTCTCTAGATCTGCGATTTCACCTGCTTTGAATGGAGATGTTAATGTACAGCAGTATTCCTGCCTAGAGAGAACAAGTGATTTGAAAAGGATCATCATTGGCTTGGCATCTCTCGTTTTGAAAGTTCTCATTATCCATCCTATCATTTTCTTTGCACGTGCGATCGTGGCACTGTTGTGATCCTTGAAAGTGAGATCCTCAGACATTACTACTCCCAGGTCCCTTACGTTATTTTTCCGCTCTATTGTATGGCCGGAGTCAGTAGTATACTCTGTTCTAGTTATTATCTCCTCCAGTTTTCCATAACGGAGTAATTGGAATTTGTCCTCATTGAACATCATATTGTTTACCGTTGCCCACTGGAAAACTTTGTTTATATCTTCTTGGAGGTTAACCGCGTCCTCAGCAGATGACAGCCTCATGCAGATCCTAGTATCATCCGCAAAGGATGATACGGTGCTGTGGTGTATATATCTGTCTATGTCTGATATGAGGATAAGGAATAAGATGGGGGCGAGTACTGTGCCTTGTGGAACAGAGCTCTTCACTATGGCAGCCTCCGATTTAACTCTGTTGACCACTACTCTTTGTGTTCGATTTGTTAGGAAGTTGAAGATCCATCTCCCCACTTTCCCAGTTATTCCTTTAGCACGTATTTTATGGGCTATTACGCCATGATCGCATTTGTCAAATGCTTTTGCAAAGTCTGTGTATATTACATCTGCATTCTGATTTTCTTCCAGTGCATCCAAGGCCATGTCATAGTGATCCAGTAGTTGTGAGAGGCAGGAGCGACCTGCCCTGAACCCATGTTCAATTTCAATGTGATGGATTACCTCTTATGCTTTTCTCCCACGGGATGGAGATATGCTTAGGGTGATGGAGGGACCAGTGTAATGGAGTTCCTCCTAGTGTGGTGAGTTCCTCCCAGTGTGGTGGAGTTCCTCCCAGTGTGGAGTTCCTCACAGTGTAGTGGAGTTACTCACAGTGTGGTGGAGTTACTCACAGTGTGGTGGCGTTACTCACAGTGTGGTAGAGTTACTCACAGTGTGGTGGCGTTACTCACAGTGTGGTAGAGTTACTCACAGTATGGTGGAGTTACTCACAGTGTGGTGGAGTTACTCACAGTGGTGGAGTTACAGTGTGGTGGAGGTCCTCCCTGTGTGGTGGAGTTACTCACAGTGTGGTTGAGTTACTCACAGTGTGCTGGAGTTACTCAGTGTGGTGGAGTTACTCACAGTGTGCTGGAGTTACTCACAGTGTGCTGGAGTTACTCACAGTGTGGTGGAGTTACTCACAGTGTGCTGAAGTTACTCACAGTGTGCTGGAGTTACTCACAGTGTGCTGGAGTTATTCACAGTGTGGAGTTACTCACAGTGTGGTGGAGTTACTCACAGTGTAGTGGAGTTACTCACAGTGTGCTGGAGTTACTCTCAGTGTGCTGGAGTTACTCACAGTGTGCTGGAGTTACTCACAGCGTGCTGGAGTTACTCACAGTGTGGCAGAGTTACTCACAGTGTGCTGGAGTTACTCACAGTGTGGTAGAGTTACTCACAGTGTGGTAGAGTTACTCACAGTGTGGTAGAGTTACTTACAGTGTGCTGGAGTTACTCACAGTGTGCTGGAGTTACTCACAGTGTGGTAGAGTTACTCACAGTGTGATGGAGTTACTCACAGTGTGGTAGAGTTACTCACAGTGTGGTGGAGTTCCTCCCAGTGTGCTGGAGTTACTCACAGTGTGGTAGAGTTACTCACAGTGTGGTGGAGTTCCTCCCAGTGTGCTGGAGTTAATCACAGTGTGGTAGAGTTACTCACAGTGTTGTGGAGTTACTCACAATGTGGTAGAGTTACTCACAGTGTGGTAGTTACTCACAGTGTGGTGGAGTTACTCACAATGTGGTAGAGTTACTCACAGTGTGGTGGTTACTCACAGTGTGGTGGAGTTACTCACAGTGTGGTGGTTACTCAGTGTGGTAGAGTTACTCAGAATGTGGTAGAGTTACTCACAGTGTGGTGGAGTTACTCAGTGTGGAGTTACAGTGTGGTGGAGTTACTCACAGTGTGGTAGAATTACTCACAGTGTGGTAGTTACTCGCAGTGTGCTGGAGTTACTCACAGTGTGCTGGAGTTACTCACAGTTTGGTAGAGTTACTCACGGTGTGGTCGAGTTACTCACAATGTGGTAGAGTTACTCACAATGTGGAGTTACTCACAGTGTGGTAGTTACTCAATGTGCTGGAGTTACAGTGTGGCAGAGTTACTCACAGTGTGCTGGAGTTACTCACAATGTGGTAGAGCTACTCACAGTGTGGTAGAGTTACTCACAGTGTGGTAGAGTTACTTACAGTGTGCTGGAGTTACTCACAGTGTGTTGGAGTTACTCACAGTGTGCTGGAGTTACTCACAGTGTGGTAGTTACTCACATTGTGGCAGAGTTGCTCACACTGTGGTAGAATTACTCACAGTGTGCTGGAGTTACTCACAGTGTGCTGGAGTTACTCACAGTGTGGTAGAGTTACTCACAGTGTGGTGGAGTTCCTCCCAGTGTGCTGGAGTTACTCACAGTGTGGTAGAGTTACTCACAGTGTGGTGGAGTTCCTCCCAGCGTGCTGGAGTTACTCACAGTGTGGTAGAGTTACTCACAGTGTTGTGGAGTTACTCACAATGTTGTAGAGTTACTCACAGTGTGGTAGTTACAGTGTGGTGGAGTTACTCACAATGTGGTAGAGTTACTCACAGTGTGGTGGAGTTACTCACAGTGCGGTGGAGTTACTTACAGTGTGGTGGAGTTACTCACAGTGTGGTGGAGTTACTCACAGTGTGGTAGAGTTACTCACAGTGTGGTAGAGTTACTCACAGTGTGGTGGAGTTACTCAGTGTGGTGGAGTTACAGTGTGGTGGAGCTACTCACAGTGTGGTGGAGTTACTCACAGTGTGGTAGAATTACTCACAGTGTGGTAGTTACTCGCAGTATGGTAGTTACTCACAGTGTGGTACAGTTACTCACAGTTTGGTAGTTACTCACAGTGTGGTCGAGTTACTCACAGTGTGGTAGAGTTACTCACAATGTGGAGTTACTCAGTGTGGTAGAGTTACTCACAGTGTGGTGGAGTTACAGTGTTGTAGAGTATCAGTGTGGTGGAGTTAATCACAGTGTGGTGGAGTTACTCACAGTGTGGTAGAGTTACTCACAGTGTGGTAGAGTTACTCACAGTGTGGTGGAGTTGATCACAGTGTGGTTGAGTTACACTGTGGTAGAGTTACTCACAGAGTGGTGGAGTTTCTTCCAGTGTGACTGATGTGGATCAACGTTCCTCCTTTGTGTGATGGCACAATACCAGACACAAGAATCTCTATGACATTCCCAGTGTCCGGCTAAATCTATACAAAACTTCAATGTGCATAAAAGGGCCTAAAATCTGTAACTCTAGAACTGCAGACTCAATCACCATTTTCAAAACTACCGTTAAAAAATATCTTATCTCCCTAACACACCCCACTGTCAGCTAACTACATGAAAACAACCTATTCTCTTACTCGTATCATACACACATCCAAAACTCATCCGATACTCTGGATATCTGTGATTCCCTTAATTTACACTTACACTCACCCAAATGACTGTAAACATAAAATTCCGAATATAGTTATTGCCTTTTAATTCTTAAGCTAGTCATAAGTTTGCCTTAGATACTCCAATGTAGGAGCTCTAACAGAAACTGTGTATCATGTCAAGACAAAACCATTTTCATTACTAAATTTACATATTGTAATATTCTTAAATGTTTTGAACTACCTAACAATTGTGAATCTATTTAATCACTACAGTTACCTAATTTAATAGCAATATGCTCCGTAACCTGTGTCAATATACAATAAGAATTAGTATGAGTCTGCCCGAAATGCCAAGGCATGCCAGAGGCCCTCTTTGTAATTAATATTTAGCATGTAAACCACACATTGTAATTAATATTTAGCATGTAAACCACACATTGTAATTAATATTTAGCATGTAAACCACACATTGTAATTAATATTTAGCATGTAAACCTCACATTGTAATTAATATTTAGCATGTAAACCTCACATTGTAATTAATATTTAGCATGTAAACCTCATATTGTAATTAATATTTAGCATGTAAACCACACATTGTAATTAATATTTAGCATGTAAACCTCACATAGTAATTAATATTTAGCATGCAAACCTCACATTGTAATTAATATTGTATCGTATGTAAACATCACATTGTAATCTTTACAGAGAAATAAACATTTCAATTTCATGGAGGAGAGAGGGTGATGGAGGGGGACTAGTGTGATGGAGGGGGACTAGTGTGATGGAGGGGACTAGTGTGATGGAGGGGGACTAGTGTGATGGAGGGGGACTAGTGTGATGGAGCTGCTCCTAGTGTGATGGAGGGGGACTAGTGTGATGGAGTCACTCCCTCATTAACATGACCCACATTCCAAAATGACTCACTTGTGCCAATCACCGTTAAATTACCCAAAATTATTTCCATAGCTTAATAACCCAAGATAATTATATTTATTGGGCAGCGTTAAAACTTAATATGTCGTACAGTGTCTGAGGAAGGGGAAGTGATCAGATTTGATACGAGGAAGGGGAGGGTATACCTGGAGGGTGTTCCGTGGGTTAACGCCCCCGCGGCCTGGGCCATGACCAGGCTTCGCGGGGCATCGGGGCCTGATCA
>NC_091323.1:19615002-19702502 GCF_038502225.1 Cherax quadricarinatus
CACACCATCATCTTGACAGGTCGTAGGTGTGTGCAAAGGCACTTGTGCACGTTCTTGTCAAGCAAAGGTCACGCGTGTTGAAGGTTTCCTGGAGGGGGAGGGCTAGCGTGTAGTGAACATCCAGGCACCACAGCTGTACACTCGTAATAAAGCGCCATTATTGAATACTGTATATACAAGCTGGAGGCATAGATGTGAGGCTCAGCCCATCTCTGAAGACACAAGGACTGACCTATCATGGTAAGTCTTCGGCTTCGGCTAGAAAGTAGCGACAAGTGTCACCAACTTAGCGACAAGTCATCGACGTGGTGATAAGTGTCATCAACTTAGTGACAAGTGTCATCAAAATAGTAACAAGTGTCACCAACGTCGTGACGAGTGTCACCAACGAACCGACAGGTGTCACCATTGTGGTGAGAAGTATCACCAACGTAGTGACACGTGGCACCAACTTAGTGACAAGTGGCACTATCGTAGAGAAGTGGAGGGGGGAAACAGCATGGCATCGCCAGTCAGGTGAATGACAGAACGTAATGAAGAGTGCCACAGTTACCCCGCCTCTCGCCCGGCCTACATGTTTCTCTCTCTCTCTCTCTGCTCTCTCTCTTTGCTCACTCTCCCTTCCCCTCTTTCTATCTGCTCACTCTCGCTTCCTCTCTCTCTCACTGCTCACATTCAGAATTTCTCTTTTTTTATCCATTTCCATTATTTTCAGTCTTCCTCACACAAGGCAGAGACTATGTAAGTCGATGTTTCGCACATTCCTGGACTACTATCAAGTTGCGAGTGAGAAAAAAAACAGAAGTCTTGTCAGGTGAAGAGGTGAAGAGACAGCTATTAAGGTCAGGAGTGGTGAGGTAACAGCTATTAAGGTCGGGAAAGGTGAAGAGACAGCTATTAGGGTCAGGAAAGGTGAGACAGCTATTAGGGTCAGGAGAAGTGAGAAGACAACTATTAAGGTCAGGAATGGCGAGGAGTTGGCTATTAAGGTCAGTAAACAGCTATTAAGGTCAGGAGACGTGAGGAGACAGCTATTAAGGTCAGGAAAGGTGAGGAGACGGCCATGTCAGGTCAGGTCGCGTGTATTCTAAAGGTAAGATAATATTTAGGAATGTTGTTTATAAGAACCAGTTGAAGACGGAGTTTGTGCTGGCTACAAGATGAATGGAGGAATCTGACCGTGCACTAACGTATGGCTGCCTCTCATCTCTTAGCACAGACACAAAGAAGGCATTGTTAGAGTTAGTGAGATGAATCTTTTTTTTTTTTTTTTTTTTACTTTCTTTGTTATGCTTGTATTGTAGAAGTAGAACAGTAAAAAATGAATAAACACCTGAATAACTGATGGAAGAAGACAATAAATTTAAACTAAATTGTTGCGAAGTATTAGTTTTACGAAAGGTGTTATTATGATATTGCAAGTTGTTTATAATTTACCATAACCGAACCATGACATTATTCCCTGAACAACATCAGTTAAAGAAGTGGAATGGACCAGGAAATGGCATTGTAAAAATAAAACCCGTTTTATTTAAAAAGCAATACAACAACGACAGATCACATCAACCAACACAAAGTTAAAAGGTGGATCCACACACACACACTTTTAACGATGTTTTCGCTTGTCTTTTGTCTAGACTTAGTTGTTGCAGATGCAACTGTATTTGGCTGTTGAAGTAGACAGGAATCTAAGCAGCAGACTTAATAGTATGCGTGACTAGAGCAACCTGTGTCAGTGGCAGAGAAGCTTAATCTTTTATAAGTGGAGACTTGCAATAAGTTCCCTAGTGCACAGTGGCCTTTTGTTCTAGACGGGGTCAAAAATAGTTACGAGACCCTAGTAGGGATCGCCTTTGTGGTGACAGTGGCCTTTTACTGTAGACGAGGTCAAAGGTAGAGACACAAGACATGTAGGTAGTAAAGAAGTCAGAGGAGGTGACGTGCGGGTGTACGTTGCGGACACACAATGACCGACGAGACTATAGTATTGGTGTTGTGTTGTGTTTAGCCAGGGTTTATATTCATGTGTGAGTGACTGTCATCCGTGCAGGGTTGACGTGGCCGCCAAATTTCAGGTAATTTATGGTTCAAAGGGAATGATAATAACATCAGATCACCAGAGAATGATAATAACATCAGATCACCAGTTACCTGGGCTTGGAATGACTGCATCCTGTGTTTAACCTCTGTGTAAGGTGTGTCTTCCAGTGACGCTCTGTTAACTTTGTTAGAAGTGGCATGTATTGCGTGGAACACCATCAAGGTTTAACTGATAACACTGGCGCAGTGCGTGTGACCTGATTGCGTTCGTGCGATGGAAAATTCCACTTACATTTTGTTTTGTCTTGCTACATTTCCTGCTAAGAAATTTCTCTAGGACATAAAACCCATGGTTGACTTGTTTTATGTTAACAATATCACTCATGCCTCTAAATATACCCTAATTCTTCCATACCAGCTGTCCTTTCCACACCCAGTTCCCTGAACCACTTTCTCCAAAGAAAAAAAAGTTTCAATAGAACGGGATTTGACAGGGAAAAAACTAGCTTTTGTTCTCACAGTGCAACTATCCTACAAAAGAGAATAACAGCACAATACTGACGTATCCAATAGCTTTAAAGAATGAACCCACTTCAGCTTCCCTTCTTACCGCTTTATCTCACTTAAGCCTGAGATTTATAAGACCCATTTCACGAAGCTGCTGGTATCGAACTGGGTAAAAGGTAGGCGAGTCATCGTTTTCTCTCTCTTTATTTCTGAGACTGTAAAGGTGCTGAAACTTGAATACAGAAAGCAGGGATGTGCTAAAATATATTAGTACTGGTAGCGGTGGTATCGGCTAATTTTATGACATCGGTATCGGCATAAAACTGAGCTTCGGTATAGGCAAAAATTTGGTAACATCATCTCACCTCCATTGTCCTCCTCGCTTCCGAGCTGAGTGGACGTGCTGCGCAGGCGCTCCCGCTTCAGTTGATTTTCTGCGCAGTTTACCTGTTTTGAGCAATCAAAATGGCGGACAGACACGGACGTAGGGTGAATACTGTCTGTGTGGAATTAGTACATGGGGCCCTAAGCAGTTCTACCATGCAGGTGCTACTCCCTACGATTATTCGTGATGTGTATGGGATACCCAATGAAGAACTTTATGGTGTGGCTGTCAACGGAGTTAAGAGGATTTTCGTCAAATTTATAAATGCTGGATTTTACTCAAGTATAGTTGAAAAGTACCACGAGAAGAGGATGGCCGTGAACGCAGTAGTGGAGGTATGTCTACATGATGTATCCAGCTATGTGACATACGTAAAAGTAAGGAATGTGCCCTTTGAAGCTACAGAGTATGATGTGGTTTCGGTATTCCGTCGTTATGGCAAGATTCATGCTGCGGAGTTGGGAGTGTGGAAGGAGGGGGCTTATGTGGGACTGCCCGAAGGATCCTTCAATCTGAAGATGACGCTAAGACAATCAATTCCTTCATATGTGTTGTTGGAAGATTTCCGAACGCAGGTATACGTATACTATGCAGGACAGAGGCGGACTTGTAGGCTGTGCGGATCATTTGATCATATGGCAGCCCAATGCCGCAGGAAACCAGACAGGAGGGAAAAAATGCCAACAACGGTGGATCAGCAGTTGGATCCTGTGGTACAGGAGACAGTTGCGGCTGAAAGGCAGGCATCATACAGTTGGAGTGAGGAAGTGGATAAAGCAGAGGAGGAGACGGTCTCTTGTGCGACGTTACCTGTGGGGACGGGGCCTGAGCAGACGACGACGATGACGACGACGACGACGACGACGATGACGACGAAAGATGACGGTGAGCCTGTACTGCAACAGGATGGAATGTTGGATGAGGTTTTGAATAACTTCCTGAGTGAGGTGGAGGGGAGTCTGGATGATGAGCGGCATGGACGCTCATTGGAGGATGCTACAGTCTTATCGGGACGTGGGAAGACCGTGTGCAATGAGGGGAAGATGCACACGGTAGTGGCTGAGGTGCACAGAGAGTGCATGGAAGAGGAGGCTACGTGTGGAGATGGAGGTTCACGAAAGAGAACAGCTGGGACGTCTGATATGGATGACGTTTTAACTCCAGGGCAGAGACCTGGGAAGAAGGCTTGGAAACCAAGGTTGGATCTCACGGAGAGTGGGTGTAGTGGTGCTGACGCACTGAAAGGTTCAAAGGTTAAGGGGGGGGTTGGGGGACTGGACAGGCAAGGTGACAAACGGGGATCTAGTCAGCAGCCAGGTCAGGCGGGTGCAATTCCAAGGCGGCGGGGAAAGCCGCCTCTACTGTCATAATTCAAGGTTGTAACGATCAATGTTAATGGCCTGAGAGCCGAGGTTAAAAGAGTATGGGTGGAATGGTTTTTAAAGAGATTTAATGTAGATATATGTTTCATTCAGGAGCACAATTATAAGTTTGGTTGTGAGTTGTCTTTGAAAGGATATAAGTTGTATGTGAGTGGCTCTTTGAGGTTGAAAGGTGGGGTTGCTGTGGCTGTAAAGGAAACCAGTCCATTGCGTATTGTGGGGTGGGAGGAGGGGGGAGGGAGGGTCGTGAGGGTGGAGGGGGAGTGGGGTGCAACGAGGGTTTGTTTTATAGGAGTGTATATGCCGGCGGAGGGCAACGCACGAGTTAAGGAGAACTTTGTGAGAGAATTTTTGATGTACTATTTAAGGGGTTTACCTTTAGTCACTGTAATAGGGGGAGATTGGAATTGTGTTATTAGGGGGGGGGATGTGGAACCGAGGGGGGCGGGGTGTATGTTGGGCTTGTTACGTAATGTGTTCGGAGACGTGGGGGTTTCGGATGTTGTGGGGAGGGGGGGTTGGCAGGTTGAGTATACGTTTGTCAGACGGGGTTATGCTGCAAGATTAGATAGGATCTATGCAACGGAAGCTGTACGTGTGTTGGGAGTCAGGACTTTTGATGTGGGGTTTTCTGATCATAGGGCAGTTATAGCAGATCTTGATTGGGAAGGTATGGTTAGGATACAATCGGGTTTCTGGAAATTAAATGCAAGACTCGTGAGGAGTGAGGAGGTGAGTATGGCTTTTGGGGAATGGTGGCAAACTTTTTGGGATTCTAGAGCGGTAGGGTCGTGTGTTTTAGAATGGTGGGAAAGGCACGCTAAGCCGGGTATAGCAGGTTTCTATAAGAGGAAGGGAAGGGAAGAGGCAGGGTGGAGGTATGGGTTGCAAAACTATTTTGAATATCAGCTGAATGAGTATTATGAGGAAGGGGGAGGCCGGCAGTACGGTCACATGGTGCAACTCAAGGAAAGGTTGGCTGAGTTACATAATGGTAGGTTTGATGCACTACGTGTAAGAGCGGGAATGGAGGCTGTGCTGTGGGGTGATAAACCTTCGGGAAGTGTTTTGCGAGGTTTTCGGGTAAGGCAGAAGGATTCGACTATTTTAAACTTGGAGGTAAGTGAAGATATGGGTGGTTATCACAAGGGACAGGTACTGAATACTACAGAAGGCATGAGCAATTATGCTGATTTCTGGTTCCGAAAGAAGTGGGAGAAGGGGGAGGAGGGCGATGCTATTGAGGTGTGGGGGGGGAGGGGTTTAGGGTCATGTGAAGAGGAGGGCATGGGGATGGGAGGTGAGATTAGCATGGGGGAAGTTGAGGAGGCTGTGTTCAATATGAGTACTGGAAAGGCGCCGGGTATAGATGGGATATCAAATGATTTTTATAGAATTCAATGGGAGCACATTAAGTACTGTCTGGTGAGGGTCATGAATTGTATGCGACGAGAGGGAAAGTTAGAACAAACTCAGAGAACGGGTGTAGTCGTCTTAGTACGCAAAAAGCAAGAGGGAAGAGTATTGAGTGAGTACAGAGCTATTTCGCTAATGTGTGCCGACTACAAGATTTTCGCGAAGATATTGGGCAATAGGATGAAGAAGGTGTTAGGTGGGGTTATTCATGAGGGGCAGATGGGTATTCCGGGCAGAAGCATGAGAGATGGGCATGGCCGCATTAGGGATTTTTTGGAGGGTTGCAGCGGGGGAGGGCTGTTGGGCATTGATTGGGAAAATGCATACGACTGTGTAGATAGGAATTTTCTGAGGGCTAGTTTGTTGCATCTCGGTTTTGGCATGGGAGTGGTGAGGTGGGTTGATACAATGTATTCGTCCGCAATGGTGCGAGTACAAATTAATGGTAGGTTGGGAAGGCCTGTAAGGATGGAGAGGGGTTTGAGACAGGGATGTCCCCTGTCTCAGATATTGTTTGCGTGTATGCAGCATCCTTTTTATGGGCTCGTTGAGGGGAGGGGGAATTTAAACGGGGAAAAGGATGGGTATATAGATGTGGTGGGGTATGTGGATGATACCACTATTCTGCTGGCAGGAGTGGAGGGATTGCGTACGGTGGAAAGTGTGTTGGAGCTTTTCGGGAGGGCATCAGGCATGCGGGTGAACAGAGCAAAATCAAGTTTGCTGGAGGTGGGTGCCTGGGTGGGGGGGGGCTTGGGGTTGGAGTTTGGGTGGGAAGTAGTGGATAGGCTAAAAATTTGTGGAGTTATATATATGGCAGATGCGCAGGAGGCTAGGCAGGTGAATTCGGAGGTGGTGGTGGAGAAGGCAGTAAAAAGGTTAAGGAGTTTACGGGCGGGGGACGTCACCCTACAACAGCGGGCGATAATTGTAAATTCATTAGTTTATAGTAAAGTATGGAGTATGGCCGTGGTGTACCCAATGAGGACTCCAGACATACATGAGATTCAGAGGAGGGCATTACGTTATGTTTGGGGTTTCGGGAGGGCATGGCTAAGCAAGGAGGTGGTGATGTCAAATATACGCAGTGGAGGAGTAGGTCTTTTAGCGTTGGGGCCGAGAGTAAAGGCTTTATATGTGAAACAAAGGTTCGTTAGGGAGGGGGGGGAAAGAGGGGTTAGAGTGGGAAAAGTGATGAAGGATGTGCGGAGATGGTGGAGCGGAAAAGAATTAATTGAATGCGAGGATATGCTGAGGTTATTGTTATTGATTAGGGAGGTGGAAAAACTTAGGGTGGGGCGTTTGGTGACGATGAGTAGAAGGCCGGAAATCATACAGGGGGTATCGGTTTATCCCTTGTATGATTGGGGTATGATATGGGATGACTTTCGAAAGCTTAAGTTAATGCCGAGAGTAAGGGAGTTTGTATATAGGTTTCTAATGGGGATATTAGCATCGAAAGCTGTTTTGTGTTCAATGGGATTGGTGAGGGAACAGACCTGCGATCACTGTGGAGAACAGGAAACAGCTTTTCATGCGGTTTATTTCTGTGAAGAGTTGAGGGAGGTAAGGGTGTGGTTAGCGAAGGTTTTTAGGTTGATGGGTGGGGGTAATGTAGAAACCCTGAGAGCCTTAACATTAGAAGTACGAGGGGTCTCCAGAGAAGTGAAAAGGGCAATTATGTATGTAGTGGTGGATTTTCTGTATATTTCCTGGGGGATGAGGGACACGGGAGGAGGAAGAATTAGGATTAGAGCAATTGCGGCGGGCATATATAGAACGGTTTGCAGAAACAAACTTATTTACGGGGAACAGTGGAGGACACGTTTTCCGGAGACCTACTGCAAACTTACGGTCAATGGCCTCATTCAGTTGGCGGGATAATTATACGTAAAGGACTGGTTTCCTTTATAAGCGGGTTGCGTTAGTTTTTCGGAGGGAGAGTGCATAAGGTAAAGGACTGGTGAAGGAATGTGAGGGTCGGGAAGGTATGTACTGAGTGGTGCTGTGTTGACATGTAAGTTTTGTGTGAAAGATTTTGATTAGCCCAAAATTTGTATAAATTAGGTACTTGAGATTAAAAGAGTTATAGAAATCATTGTCCATGTTAGTCTAACAGTTGTAGCAAAGATAATTTTCTGGTATGTAATTTCGCAGTTTTTTTACTGTAAATTTGTAGGGAATGTCTTTTTGCTTAAACGAGGTTTATATTCGTTTTACATAATTGTTTTCCATCACTTTTGTAATGTTATTAAGTTTCGTAGCTGAGGCAACGTATGCTGTAAGAACTTTTGCAGTTGTTGATGCTTTATATGCTTATGCAATTTTGTGTAATGCTTAATTTTGTTATAGGGAAATGTTTTAGGATAATTACTAGACTTTGTTCTTAAGTTAAATCTCATAATCAGTTGCATGTATATAGTAAAGTTACGAAAATTTATGTTTGATCACTGCTGTGATCAATATGTGTGTGAATGATGTGAGTGTATTTATAAATGATTTTCATGGGGGGGGGGTCCCCCCTCCAACAGTTTTGTGTGTATGTGTCAGATATATTATCATTTTGTATAATGTGTGTCAGTGCATGGTGTGTATGTATTTTGCGTGTTTCATAATTATTTCTCTTGCACTTGATATAATTCTTGGTAATCTTGTCCAGTGCCTGTATTATTGTGGTTTTTAATAATTTATACTACCTTGTAATTATGATGTTATGTAGTCCAAGTATAAGGATACATGTTTGATGATATTTCATTTCTTTATGTATTAATGTTTAAGGCTTACTTTTGTTATAATGTTATACGTACGGTTGTATGCTTTTATATGATATTTCATCATGTATGGTTTAGGGAAATAAGAGTTGGCTTAGGTGTAAATATCGGGTATGTGCTGCAGCGTACCTTATAAGGTGTATTATGTTCATGTATTATGTTTTGTATACCCGTTTAGTGAATGATGGAGTTTTATATATTTAATATGTTGTTATATGACGTTTTAAATAAAATATAAAAAAAAAATGGACTGATTACATCATCTTCACATCTTTTCTCCTACCAACTTTTCTGTACTCGACTGAAGAAGCCAAATGTGCAGGCGAAACATTTCGAAATAAAGATACCTAACTGTTGCATATGTCTTGCCTAACAACATTATTATTATATTATTATTATTATGCAGTAAACATTAGGAAAGGCCTGAGCTTGCTACCATCTGCAGCTCATAAGACTGCCATCCCCACGAGCCCCTTCGAGGTGGGGTAGATGGCAGACCAGAGGCCTAGCTTCTCCCTACGAGCCCCGTGAGGGCGGGGAATGTGACTAGGCCTGGGGACAGTTGGTCCCAAAGATGAGGAGGTACTTGTACCTCCTCCCATGGGAGACTTAAGTCTCGAGACACTCCCCAGATAGGGAGCCAAGGCCGGGTCACCACTACTTGGAAAAGACCCGGGCCGGGAGAATACCGGCGAATAAAAAAAAAAAAAAAAAAAACATTAGGAAGAACCGAAGGTAAGGCAGGGCAGCACCTAGACTTAGTCTTAAGGAAGATAGTTTACCCGAATGTTTCCCGAGAGTCTGAGTATCCGCCTGGCTGCTAACATACACACTCTCAAAACTGATGACTAAGACACGTGAATAACACTTAGGTATCTTTATTGGCGAAATGTTTCGCCTGTGCGGCAGACTTCATCAGATGTATACAGAAGAGATTATCAGAGACAACAGAAATAGTGGAGAGGTAGTATGAGGCGATCAGTCACTCAGTCTTGATTGAAGAGAATCAGTCTCTTAGCCTAAAACAGCAGCAGGAGTCTGTAACACAAGCGAAACGCTTCGACAGTACAGATCCCTAAGTGTTGCACATGTGTCGTAGTCATCAACTGTGTAACATTTGTAATACGATATTCTCAATACTGTTTATGATGTACCATCTTTGATGAGAGTACTACTGTAATTATCGAATTCCAGCATCACTTCTACTGTATCGTGCTCTACTTAACTACCGTTCAGTCATCATATTCTTATTACTAGAATTACAATTCACCAAAAAATCCGTACTAGGGAGAGGGACTTTTTGACGACATTTCGGTCTGTTCTGGATTACTGTCAAGTCCCAATAGAGGCTAGAAGAGTAGAGAAGGCCAAATGATAATGCAAGTAGTAGTAGTAGCAGTAGCAGCGGTGGCAGTGGTGAGAATATTAGCAGTGACATTACTTTGAGTTGTCTATTTGTACGAGTTTGTCTTATTACCCTTAGTACATACGAAATATCAAGCGCCAATATTTGATCTTATATAACCCCCTTTTTCCCCAGTAATGTTGTTATCACTACATGGTTCATATACACAATAACAATACTAACTTCAGCCAGCAATGTCATCACAACATGGTTCACACATACTAACAATACTAACTTCAGCCAGCAATGTCATTACAACATGGTTCACACATACTAACAATACTAACTTCAGCCAGCAATGTCATCACAACATAGTTCACACATACTAACTTCAGCCAGCAATGTCATTACAACATGGTTCACACATACTAACAATACTAACTTCAGCCAGCAATGTCATCACAACATGGTTCACACATACTAACAATACTAACTTCAGCCAGCAATGTCATCACAACATGGTTCACACACACTAGCAATAATAGCTTCACGCGGACACAGAAGTGTGGAGAACAAAACTTCCTTTGGATAACTTTCACTAAGTAAAACGTTTTCAAGCGTAACTTTATTTCCAAGTAGAGCTCTTTCAAGCATCACATCTATAAGTAGAGCTCTTTAAAGCATCACGTCTATAAGTAGAGCTCTTTCAAGCATCACGTCTATAAGTAGAGCTCTTTCAAGCATCACGTCTATAAGTAGAGCTCTTTCAAGCATCACGTCTATAAGTAGAGCTCTTTAAAGCATCACGTCTTTAAGTAGAACTCTTTCAAGCATCACGTCTATAAGTAGAGCTCTTTCAAGCATCACGTCTATAAGTAGAGCTCTTTCAAGCATCACGTCTATAAGAAGAGCTCTTTCAAGCATCACGTCTATAAGTAGAGCTCTTTCAAGCATCACGTCTATAAGTAGAGTTCTTTCAAGCATCACGTCTATAAGTAGAGCTCTTTCAAGCATCACGTCTATAAGTAGAGCTCTTTCAAGCATCACGTCTATAAGTAGAGCTCTTTCAAGCATCACGTCTATAAGTAGAGTTCTTTCAAGCATCACGTCTATAAGTAGAGCTCTTTCAAGCATCACGTCTATAAGAAGAGCTCTTTCAAGCATCACGTCTATAAGTGGAGCTCTTTCAAGCATCACGTCTATAAGTGGAGCTCTTTCAAGCATCACGTCTTTAAGTGGAGCTCTTTCATGCATCACGTCTATAAGTAGAGCTCTTTCAAGCATCACGTTTATAAGTGGAGCTCTTTCAAGCATCACGTCTATAAGTGGCGCTCTTTCAAGCATCACGTCTATAAGTGGAGCTCTTTCAAGCATCACGTCTATAAGTAGAGCTCTTTCAAGCATCACGTTTATAAGTGGAGCTCTTTCAAGCATCACGTTTATAAGTGGAACTCTTTCAAGCATAGCATCCCAAAGTAGAGCTCAAGCATAACGTCTCTAAGTAGAGCTCTTTCAAGTATGCAGTAAAAGCCCTGGCAGGTATGTACACTTGCGTACACATTCCTGCCAGTGTCATGTCCCTCAACTAATACCAACTTGTAGTGTCATGTCCTCCAACTAATACTTCACTGTTTTCCAACCACTGCATCCCTCCACTAACATTATCAACTCCACTGTTACTCTCAAAAGACAAGCGGCGTAAACCGGCATGTGGTAATTTCAAAGGAATTTTTTGTTTACAGCGGAAAAGCCTCTATACATGAGGTTTTTCTCAAAATAAGTAAAATGCCGCATAACAAAGCTTTCCACTGTAATTCCACTGTAAAGTGTTTAGGACTTTCCACTGTCATTATACTCGCTGATCGTAGTGAGGTAGTCATGGGTGTGGGTGGGTGGGTGGGTCGATCGATCGTAGTGAGGTAATGACGGGTGTGGGTGGGTCGACCGTAGTGAGGTAGTCACGGGTGTGGGTGGGTCGACCGTAGTGAGGTAGTCACGGGTGTGGGTGGGTCGACCGTAGTGAGGTAGTCACGGGTGTGGGTGGGTTAAAGAAACAAAAAGGGTCACATTCACCTCCTCAAGTTTCAACACAGGATATATACACCCAGAAGTGTATTTCTCTCAGCGTATTTCCTGGGAGAAATACACCTAGTTTAGGGATTAAAGTATTCTTGTCTGGTGGTGAACAGGTTACCGTGCAGCCTCAACACCCTAGTGTAATCAATACGCTGTAAGCCCCATTAACCAAAATCAACCAACCTAGATTCAAAAAGTCAAAATAATCCCCTTCGATTCCTGTCAAATAATCAATCGGAAAATCAACCATTCAATCAATCAACTTTGCTATTACACCTACACAACGTCAGAGACTGGCGTCCAGCATACAGTATATATTTACCACTATATTAAGAATGTATCGACAATGGCCACGCCCGTCAACACAGCTCTTAAAACTCAAAAAATGAAGATCTAACATACGGAGGTGTGCGGGAGGGGGGTGGGGAAGGGTGTTAAAAAGCAGCTTATATCTATATACCATGGTTGCCAATGCTAAACAAATTTGTTAGGAAATGTAAAAGTTGAGGCCAAACAAGTCTGCAGCCACTGATGAGATATTTGCTTGTGTTATAGGACTGTAAAAAACAGTGTTTCTCTTAACAAGCTGTTCATTATATTATTATTATTATTATTATTAGTACTGTCATGGGGAAGCGGTAAACACTTAATGGTTATAACCCCTCACAGTACCTGCCTAAAGGAAGGTAACTCTTACTGCGCTTGGGGAGTGCAAGGTAATTATGTGTGATCCAAGGAAGATAGTTCCAATTCCTCAGATCACGAACCCTTCCCCAGTATCAAGATACTCCCATCTCCTTGAAGTGTACTCAATCAATAAAATATGAACGCGTCCCAGTAACATGTAGGGTGGATAATGTAGTACCTACTCTTCAAAGGAAGCGATGGAGTGGAAGCATATACTACAGTCTAATTAGGCTAACATAATTAACACTGTAATAATTACCTGTTTAATTTTGCAGGATAGCCAGGTTCAACTTTTGGGCTCCTGTAATTTTTTAATGAAAGCCGCGAATCAGCGCCATCTATCCATATATGGAGCAAGCTTTTACACCCACCCACACTAACACACCTGTTGCTATACTTCCTTGTTTGGTTGACCACTGGAATAATTTATGAGGAGGCAGCAAGTGTTACTATTATTAAACATTAGAAAAATAATTATATAATGTGCAAATTATTGAAACAAAACAACACTAGGAAAGCTTTGCTCCTCTGACTACAAAGAGGTAATCACAAACACAAAAAAAAAAGCCAAGTACTTATCGACAAGTACGTATGACAAATAACTAAACAGACACACACACACTCCTGATACACTTCCTTCTAGAGGAACAACATTCGTAACAGGTTTTCCATCAACTACAACAACTCTCTCAATGAACAAACTCCGTGCCAGCAACTCAGCGTAAACCTCACACAGGAGGTAATATTTCCCAAGTTTTCTGCGACTTTCATGATAAAACCGTAAAAGAAAGGCTAGCCTAGTAGTAAAGAAAGCGAATGCCAGACTGAAATTCCTCTATAGACAACCACAGTGTCTACCTACTGAGGCTCGCAGGACCCTATGTCTAGCCCTTGCTCTTCATAGTACTCTGCCTTGATAAAAAACTGAAAGACAGACTGCAAATCACCCAGAACAAAATGGTAAGATTCATCTTGGACCTGGGTCCAAGAGAGCATGTAGGCCAGGATGAATTACAGCAGTTGGATATGCTGAATGTTGAAGACAGAGTAAAACAACTGAAGTTACATCATGTTTATAACATTGCTCACAGTGTCCAGAACATCTTGCTGCCAATTTTGTCAAGGCTAGGAACCAAAGCAATCATAGTACTAGGGAGAGAGCACAACTTTGTAGTACCCACAGTCAGTGGTCAGACTTCAAACATCTTTTATTGTACAACAATAAAGGAATGGAACAGACTGCCCGCACATGTCAAAGCCAGTCATGGCATGAACCAGTTCAAGAAGAGTGCCAAAAGGTGCCTGATGAATGTAGCTACAAAAAGGGAGGGGAATTTTTTATTTTTTTTAGCTAACACACGTGTAATTTTACCTTATTCCTAGTAATGACCCTCGTATTGTAGATAGTCTTAATGACCCTCGTGTAGTAGATAGTTTTTTTAGTATGATAATAAGATGTTATCTCCATTATAGAATAATAATAAGATATTATAACCTTTATATTATAATAATAAGTTAAAAGGACCCCAATGGAAATGTCACTGTCTGACTTTTTTGGGTTATCCTAGGTACTTTACACATATGATAATCTATGTAACTGTATTTGTGTATACCTGAATAAACTTATTTAGCCAGTCTGCGGGTTGTGGCGGCGAGTTACAACACTTATTATATTCATCTGGAAGTGCGAAACTCGTAGGGGTTATGCAGAGGCCCGTGGGAATTGGTAGTCAGGTTTCATTCAAAGGGGAAGGATGCTCAAAATCCTTTGATGATGAGCTCTTCACCACCATGATGACAGCTGCCTTGAAGGAAAGATAATGGAAGCCGGTATTCATGCCCCGTGTACCGGCCGGATGTGTGGACTGTGCTTTCACTTAGTGGCCGCACTGTTCGTATGGTATGGTCGTAGCCATCACTTTGCACAGGCCTCCACCATCTCCGATAATTTCATAGCTTTATTATGCTCTCCAGACTTACCCTGTGGGAGGCTGCCAAAAGTTTAGACACACATAATGGATCGAGTGACTAAGCCTCTCACCCCCGGACACGCATTTTAACATTATATTGAGACGACGTATAACACTATAAAAAAGCAAAACATTGTCCCAATAAAAGCTTTTTCTACAGCTGTTGTCTTTCTCAACAACCTTCTCTTCGCGCATTTTGACGTCCACAACTAGGCAAAGGTTATCATACACACATTAAAAAAAAATCTTCCGTGTTATCCTTTAGTGGCTCTCTTATCCCATAACAGGAACATGCAAGAATTTTAGGACACTTTGAACTGATGGTCTCCCCGCCCCACGGCTACTCTAAAATCTTTATCCATTTGACAAAAAGAGAAATCTCATTACAGGAAGATGAAAAAGTTGTCGTTTGAAGCCTCCCTTACATCGTTTTACGTTTTAATTATAAGAGCAAAAAATAAGAGACAGGTATGATGAGCGTCCATTAATGTTTAGTTCAGTGTACCAGACACTGACAGTAATAGTTCAGTGTACCAGTAGTCTTGCAGTCATCGTTCATTGTACTGGCTGTAACTGTTCAGTATACCGGACGTTAGTAATAACAGTTCAGCGTACCAGCAGTCTTGCAATAATAGTTCATCGTATGAGCTGTAACTGCTCAGTGCAGAAGATGGTAGCAATAATAGTTTAGTATACCATTTCAGAAAACTATAGTTCATTGTACTAAGTCTAATAGAAATAGTTCAGCATAATTAGTGCAGCAGTAATGGTTCAATGTGCCAGTAGTTAATTGAGTACTAATAGTTCAATGTTCCAGCAGTCTCTCAGTAATAGAATCTGCCATCTAATACTAAGTGAACTAGTGCTGTATGCATTAGTGTTACAAATAAAGTTGTGCTTATTAGTGTTACTCCTAGTACTGTTTTGCAATCCCACCCTAACATACACGTCCCTAACTCTCACTCTTACCTTTATCAATATTCTCCCTCCAACCTATCATCGACCATCACCCTCACACCCCCATGCGGCAGAATTTGATAAAATAACTTATCACAATGTTAAGTAAAAGGACACAAATGCAACTAATGTGACATTTTATTGTGACAACGTTTCGCTCTCCAGGAGCTTTATCAATCCGTTACAAGCAATACACGGACACAAAGAATATATATAGGCTTAGACTGAGGTGTAATACTAGCGATAGTAGTAGTAATAATATTAGTTTTAGTAGTAGTAGTAGTAGTAGTAGTAATAGAATATGGTAGAACAATCAACTTGCACATAAGTAAAAGGTTATAAAAGCTATTACTTGGGTAGCATAAAAATAGGTTAGACAAATATTTCTTGTGTGTCCGTGTATGGTTTGCAACAGCTTGATAAAGCTCCTGGAGAGCGAAACGTTGCCACAATAAAATGTCACATTAGTTGCACTTGTGTCCTTTTACTTAACATGTTGTCGGTAATTCTACCAATATTAATACAACTTATCACAAGGCTGGTGCTCTGAAGTATGGAGGTTACACCACTTAGCTACAGCTAAGTGCATAGACTTATTCTGGGGTCTGGCTGTGTAACAAAAGAACTATGTACTTCGCCCGTTTGTAACCATGAACGAGTAGTATTTAATCAACAACAACACTGCGACTAGCCGAGGACTCGAACCCACGTCGTTCTGGATTGTCTCATGGTGAGCTAAAAATCACATGACGCTCTAACCCACAAGACCACTCAATCCTACAAAGAAAAAGCACCCAGCAGAGCTAGATGTTTTGCTGTGATCCGAGGATATACGGTGGTATGGGTGCCTCAGAGCTAATTTCATTCTACTCCCCGTTTGATGTACTAGCCTCCACAAGTAATATATAATTTATTGTAACTACGAACGAGTAGTATTTAATCAACAACAACACTGCGACTAGCCGAGGACTCGAACCCATGTCGTACTGGTTAGAATGTCATGTGATTTCTCGCTCACAGTATTGTTTTTGATATATATATATATATATATATATATATATATATATATATATATATATATATATATATATATATATATATATCAATAACCACACTGCGACTAGCCAAGGAGTCGAACCCATGCTGCTTTGGCCCGCCTCATGGTGAGCGAAAGACACATGGCGCTCTAGTCCACGGGACCACACAATTCTCAAGAATAAAGCACCCAGCCAAGCTAGGTGTTATACTCGTCATCCGAGAACATACGGTGGTGTGGATGCCTCTGAGGTAATTTCATTCTACTCCCTGTTATAAATAACAAAAAAGGCACAATACCGTGACTGGAACGATACACAAATAACCCGCACATAGACGAGAGGAGCTTACGACGACGTTTCGGCCCGACTTGGACCATTTATAAAAACACACAAACAAAAAGGAGAGTAGGATGGGTATATATAGGCAGGAGGTGGAAGCAGTAATTTGGTCTTTTGCTCACCATGAGGCAGGCCAAAGCAGCATGGGTTCGACTTCTTGGCTAGTCGCAGTGTTGTTATTGATCAATACCACTCGTTCGTGGGTACAATAATTTAAAATACTGCTCGTTGGGCTAGTACACCAAACAGGGAGTAGAATGAAATTAGCTCAGAGGCATCTACATCACCGTATGTTCTCGGATGACGAGTACAACGCCTTGCTTGGTTGGGTGCGTCATTCTTGAGAATTGTGCGGTTCCCTGGACTAGAGCGTCATCTGTCTTTGGCTCACCATGAGGCGGGCCAAAGCAGCATGGGTTCGACTCCTTGGCTAGTCGCAGTGTTGTTATTGATCAATACCACTCGTTTCGTGGGTACAATAATATATATGTGTATTCACCTATTTGTGGTTGAAGGGGTCGAGTCTTAGCTCCTGGCCCCGCCTCTTCACTGGTTGCTACTGGGTCCTCTCTCTCCCTGCTCCATGAGCTTTATCGAACCTCGTCTTAAAACTATGTATGGTTCACTTTCTAGGCTATTTCATTGCCTGAAAATCTATGACTGAAGAAATACTTCCTAACATCCCTTTGACTCGTCTGACTCTTCAACTTCCAATTGTGACCTCTTGTTTCTGTGTGTGTGTGTGTGTGTGTGTGTGTGTGTGTGTGTGTGTGTGTGTGTGTTTGCCGAATAGGTCAAACTTGCAATTTTGGCTTAAATATCAACGCTCTTCTTGCCGAATAAAGCAAAAGAAAATTTGTGCATGCAATAATTTCGCAAAAATCATTCTGAATCTAACGAAAAAATATATATCATTGTGTTTGTTTATTATTAAATTACTGTAAACTTATCTAAAATATATTTAGTTGCATTAGGCTAAATTAAACTGCGCGTGTTATGATAAGTTAGGTAATTTTTCTAAGATCCTTTTGGTACAAAATTATTATTTTTTACATTAACATAAATGAAAAAAAATATATATCTTTAAACGTATAGGAGAAATTTTTTAGAAAGGACTTAATTTTAAACGAGTTCTTACTAATTGACCAATTTTAGCTCTTCGGCACGACATACACACACACACAAAGGCACAATACAGTGAGTGGAACAATATACACAAGAGAAAGAAATTTTTGACGTTTCAGTCATAAGTTTCACTCTCCTGTGTTCGGGTTAATTGTATATAAATTCCCTGTATATATCTCTGTACATTATCTATATACCAATATGTATATTCCTAGACCGTTTAATTGAATGTCAATATTTTGTTAAAATTTAATTACTCCATTATTTGTCTATGTGCATCCTGGCTAAATGACTTGTAAACATTAAACACCACTGTATCATCCATACGGGTTTAGTGTATGTTAATTAAACTCTGGAATTAATAATGTGGCGAAATCTATGATCTGAATTCTAGTACTTAACCTGGAATACGTGATTGCTGACTGCATTAATACTGACTAATGTGCTTGATTTAATATTGATCATCTTACTGACATACTTAACGTTAGCCCATACACTACCATTACCCTTATCTCTATCCTTACCATTACCTTCATACCAACCCATACCCAATCACCATCACCCTCAACACTACTCGTACTATTTATTACCTTCACTCTCATACCAACCTAACAATATTATATTCCATTTCCAATTTATTTTTTAAAATCGTAACTTTCATTTTATGGTAATGTAGTCTTGTTTATATTGTCATGAATCATAATCTAAATCATATCTTACTAAGCAACTGTTATCCTACTAAGTAACTATCATCTTAGTAACTATTGATAGAAGAAAATAATCATTTTTTTGCAATTAGATTCCAATAATTTATACCGAGAAGTTCTCTAGATGAACTCAGTAAGCATCAAGTCCAAAATTATTAAATTTATGGGAAAGCACTAAAATCAGAGAGATCTTGCAGCACCTGGACAATAGGAGGTAGTTAGGTTTGATGGGAGGAAGGGGAAGGAAGCTCCAATTCCTCGGATCAATTGCCTTTAAGCGGTATCAAAGCACCACCAAAACGGTTGGTGCATTTCCTTCTCCCATTCATGGTGTTTCTCACTCATGGTATTCTCTCTCACTCATGATGTTTCTATCTCATGGTGTTCTCTCTCACTCATGATGTTTCTATCTCATGGTGTTTCTCACTAATGGTGTTTCCCAGTCATGTTTCTCTCTCATGGTGTTTCTCACTCATGGTGTTCTCTCTCACTCATGATGTTTCTCACTCATGGTGTTTCTCTCTTGTGGTGTTTCTCACTCATGGTATTTCTCACTCATGGTGTTTCTCTCATTCATAGTGTTTCTCTCTCATGGTGTTCCTCACTCACAGCGTTTATCACTCATGGTGTTTTTCTCTCATTCATTATGTTCCTCACACATGGTGTTTCTCTTTCACTCATGTTGTTTCTCTCATGGTGTTTTTCTCTCACTCATGATGTTTATCTCTCGCTCATGGTGTTTCTCTCTCACTCATGGTGTTTCTCTCTCATGGTGTTTCTCTCACTCATGGTGTTTCTCACACATGGTGTTTCTCTCACTCATGATGTTTCTCTCTCACTCATGGTGTTTCTTACTCATGATGTTTCTCACTCATGGTGTTTCTCTCTCACTCATGGTGTTTCTCTCACTCATGGTGTTTCTCACACATGGTGTTTCTCTCTCACTCATGGTGTTTCTTACTCATGATGTTTCTCTCACTCATGGTATTTCTCACTCATGTTTCTCTCATGGTGTTTCTCTCTCACTCAAGAGACAGAACAACGTTCAAACTTCCTTAACCACTTAACCAGCGATCCTTCAAAGATCACGCCCCCAGCAGAGCTAGGTGTCGTTCACGATCCGATGACACTCGTGGTAGTGGTAAGCTCAAGGCTAATATCAACCAGATCCCGTTGGAATACCAGCCTCCACAAGCAGTTTATACAGTAAAGAAGCCACGTCAGATAATGCATGGGCTCAATGAAGAATATTATTATAACTATGCGGAAGGTCTAAATCATTTGACAACAGAGTGCTCGCCAGCTCTTACGAAAGAAAGAAGCCTCAATGAAATGGGAATGGCGGTCTACGAATGAATATAAGAATCACTTGGGTCAGTTTGAGAAGCTTTGACTCAGATCCTGGCAGATAAATACAGTATAAAATGTGTAAATAATATGTTGAGTGCGTGTGTACGTATCTCCTTTTCTATGGTATGATTTTTTCTCGCTTTGTCATATAAAAGAAATAAGTTGAAAGATTATATACTGGCCTCAGACCAGTTCTAAAACCTTTAATTATTCTTATTATCATAACCGAGCGCTAAATCCACATGGGCCATACATCGCTGCATTTTTATTAATAAACATTCCCTACCATTCATCTTGTCTGCTCATTTATCAGTAGTGCAAAAAGCAAATACTATATTGTGTCAGTAAAGATATTTGTGTTGTCACCTGAAGACTCGTAGTTGTAAAACTCTTAGTTACCTTAGTTAAATTATTTTCCGTAAATTTTAGAATGGTTCGGTTAGGTTTCTATGTAAGTTTTGGTGCCAAAGTAATTCATAGTAAAAATTATTATGGAGTCTTGGTTCAGAGGACATCTACATGACCTTCGTCACAGCTACTACATCTACTAATACAACTTACCCATCCCTTTGTGTATGATCTACTTCCACTGGGGAATCCCGCCTACCAGTGACTATGCCCTCGTCTGCTACCCGTGCCATTCCACCTGACGTTAGTATACAAGCACTAACCTCCTTGCCTGTGCTCCAGAATGAGACTACGGTGCTCTTCACACCAACTCCAAGGCTGAGGGACTGATTACCTCATCTTTTGTATATAGTTCTACTGTCTTCAAATTATATCCTAGGATCTGTATTGATAAAGCCACTGGATGGCGAAACGTCTACAATAAAGATACGTAGATGTTGCACATGTGTCTCAGTTTTCAAAAATTAACATAACTATATTTCAGTGTTCTCCCTGGCGAGCCAGAATTCAGGTAACACATTTGTCTCATACAAATTAAACTAATATTAACCTTCAGTTTCTGTGCTCTCATCTAATATAAAATTGATCTGTGGTGAGGTGACTTCCGGCAGATTAATTACAACCATTTGCCATGAACACGAGCGATAAATAACATTTAGAGTGGCTGCAGTGACATGTTACAAGCTTGGTTAAATAAGGCCAGTGATGAATGACCTGAGTTACGTAGTACTCAAGTCAACCGCTCGAGCAACATCATTGACCTTTCGGTACTGTTTCGAATGTTTTCTTGACTAAAGAAAGCCAAAATGCCGCGGCTAAAATTATTCACAAATAACTCACAAATTGGCGATGAAATATGCGATATTTCGGTTCGTCCTGCGCCATTATCTAGTCCCTTTTTTTTTTTTTGTCGGACCGAAACATCATCCAGTTTCGTATCCAATTGAGAGTTAATTGTGAATACTTGCTTCACTGGTAAGGCTAGCTTGTTCTTACCTTGCTACTCTTCCGTAGTAGTTCTGGATCCTTTGATTCAGTTTGGTCAACATGTTTCCTCTTTATGCATCTCTCTTTCCTCAAAACAGGTTCCTCGATGACGGTGAGCTCCTGTTGCAAGAAACTGGACCAGCCCTCCCTTTCTATGGATTGAATCTGATTGCCTTCCATTCCCACAAGCACTGTATGACCCCTTCTGGTTTACTGCTTCCGGCCATTTCCACATTTTTCATTAACGTTATCTAGTTTTATTACAGAAAGACTGCTACCCTTTAGTTAGACCCCTATATGCCACAGGGTACTTAAATACATAAAGGTATGTATCTCTGATATTATACTGTACACATTATCTGCACAGTATATTCTTGATGCCAGTGTTCATGTTAATTATAACCCACGTACAGTTGATACGGTTTAAACGTAACATTCTACCCGTATTCTGGCTCATCTACTACGAGTTAGTTAGGTTTATAGCATATCGACTGCAAAACTCATTAAAGCTACAACACACCAAAGAGGTATACCCGTGCCTGGCAGTGTGTGTGTGTGTGTGTGTGTGTGTGTGTGTGTGTGTGTGTGTGTGTGTGTGTGTGTGTGAGAGTGTGTATGTGTATGTGTGTACTCACCTATTTGTACTCGCCTATTTGTGGTTGCAGGGGTCGATTCACAGCTCCTGGCCCCGCCTCTTCGCTGATTGCTACTAGGTCCTCTCTCTCCCTGCCCCATGAGCTCTATCATACCTCGCCTTAAAACTATGTATGGTTCCTGCCTCCACCACATCACTTTCTAGGCTATTCCATGGCCTGACTACTCTATGACTGAAGAAATACTTCCTAACATCCCTTTGATTCATCTGAGTCTTCAACTTCCGATTGTGACCTCTTGTGTCTGTGTCCCATCTCTGGAACATCCCGTCTTTGTCCACCTCGTCTATTCCGCGCAGTATTTTATATGTCGTTATCATGTCTCCCCTGACCCTCCTGTCCTCCAGTGTCGTCAGGCCGATTTCCCTCAACCTTTCTTCATAGGACAATCCCCGTAGCTCTGGGACTAGTCTTGTTGCAAACCTTTGCACTTTCTCTAATTTCTTGACGTGCTTGACTAGGTGTGGATTCCAAACTGGTGCTGCATACTCCAGTATGGGCCTGACGTAGATGGTATACAGAGTCTTAAACGAATCCTTACTGAGGTATCGGAACGCTATCCGTAGGTTTGCCAGGCGCCCGTATGCTGCAGCAGTTATCTGATTGATGTGCGCCTCAGGAGATATGCTCGGTGTTATACTCACCCCCAGATCTTTTTCCTTGAGTGAGGTTTGCAGTCTTTGGCCATCTAAACTATATTGTGTCTGCGGTCTTCTTTGCCCTTCCCCAATCTTCATGACTTTGCATTTGGCAGGGTTAAATTCAAGGAGCCAGTTGCTGGACCAGGCTTGTAGCCTGTCCAGGTCTCTTTGTAGTCCTGCCTGATCCTCGTCCGATTTGATTCTTCTCATTAACTTCACATCATCTGCAAACAAGGACACTTCTGAGCCTATCCCTTCCGTTATGTCGTTCACGTATACCAAGAACAGCACAGGTCCTAGGACTGACCCCTGTGGAACCCCGCTTGTCACAGGCGCCCACTCTGACACCTCGTCGCGTACCATGACTCGTTGTGTATGTGTGTATGTGTGTGTGTGTGTGTGTGTGTGTGTGTGTGTGTGTGTGTGTGTGTACTTGTCGTGCCGAATAGGTAAAACTTGCGATTTTGGCTTAAATAGCAACGCTCTTCTTGCCGAACAGGGCAAGCGAAAATTTGTGTATGCAATAATTTCGCAAAAACCATTTTGAACTAATAAAAATATATATTTCATTGAGTTTGTTTATTAAATTATTGTAAACTTATCTAAAATATATTTAGTTGGATTAGGGTAAATTAAATTGCGCTTGTTATAATAAGGTTAGGTAGATTTTTTAAGGTTCGTTTGGTACAAAGTTATTTTTACATTAACATAAAAAAAATATATCTTTAAATGTATAAGAGAAAATTTTAGAAAGGACTTAATATTAAACGAGTTCTTGCTAACTGACCAATTTTATCTATTCGGCACGACACACACACGCACACACACACACACACACACACACACACACACACACACACACACACACACACACAGGAAGAAGATCAAATACAGCCTCCCTCACAACTTCCTATAGAAGCCTCCCAACCAGGTCAGCCCCAGTGCAACCAAACACTCTAAATCAAAACACCCATGCCACATCCAATGCCCCCACCCACTACATTACAAACTCCACCCCTACAGCAACAACCCATAGTTCCTTACCAGGTCTCCCACTTCCCCAACCCCAATATACCTCCCAGACCACAGTCTTAGAAAAGAAGTTGAAGGTGTGGTATACAAATGCAGACGGAATAACAAACAAGTATGAGGAGTGGCACGAAAGAATCAAAGAGACATCCCCAGACATAATAGCACTCACAGAAACAAAACTCACCAGAATAATAACAGATTCAATCTTTCCATCCGGATACCAAATCCTCAGGAAAGACAGAGGGAGGAGAGGGGGAGGAGGAGTTGCACTGCTCATTAAAAACCAGTGGGATTTTGAGAAAATGGAAGGAATGGATGGCATGGGCGAAAGGGACTACTTAGTAGGAACAATCCAGTCTGAGGGACATAAGGTGATAATTGCAGTAATGTACAACCCACCACAGAACTGCAGGAGGCCAAGAGAAGAATATGATGAGAGCAACAGAGCAATGATCGACACACTAGCCGAGGTGGCCAGGAGAGCACACATGGGAGGAGCAAAGTTACTAGTTATGGGTGATTTCAATCACAAGGAGATTGACTGGGAAAGCCTGGAGCCCCATGGGGGTCCCGAAACATGGAGAGCCAAGATGATGGATGTGGTACTGGAAAACCTCATGCATCAACATGTTAGAGACACTACCAGAGAGAGACGAGAGGATGAACCAGCAAGACTGGACCTTGTATTCACCATGAGTAGTTCGGACATCGAGGGTATGAAAGGCCTCTGGGAGCTAGTGATCATGTGGTTCTGTACTTCGACTACATAGTTGAGCTCCAAGTGGAGAGAGTAGCAGGAATAGGCTGGGAAAAACCAAACTACAAAAGGGGGAATTACTCAGGCATGAGGGACTTCCTTCAAGACATTCAGTGGGAGAGGGAACTGACAGGAAAACCAGTACAAGAAATGATGGACTATGTAGCAACAAAATGCAAGGAGGCAGAGGAGACGTTTGTTCCCAAGGGAAACAGAAATAATGGGAAGAACAGAACGAGTCCTTGGTTCACCCAAAGGTGTAGGGAGGCAAAAACTAGGTGTACTAGAGAATGGAAAAGGTACAGAAGACAGAGAACTCAGGAAAATAAAGAAATCAGCCGAAGAGCCAGAAACGAATATGCACAGATAAGAAGGGAGGCTCAGAGACAATATGAAAATGACATAGCATCAAAAGTAAAGACTGACCCGAAGCTGTTGTACAGCCACATCAGGAGGAAAACAACAGTCAAGGACCAGGTAATCAGACTGAGGAAGGGTGATGGGGAATTCACAAGAAACGACCAAGAGGTATGTCAGGAGCTCAACACAAGATTTAAAGTGGTATTTACAGTGGAACCCAGTAGGACTCCAGGAAATCAGAACAGGGGGGGCACACCCGCAAGTGCTGGATGAGGTACATATAACCAAGGAGGAGGTGAAGAAGCTGCTATGCGAACTTGACACCTCAAAGGCGGTGGGACCAGACAACATCTTTCCATGGGTCCTTAAAGAGGGAGCAGAGATACTGTGTGAGCCATTAACAAAGATCTTCAACACATCACTTGAAACTGGGCAACTCCCTGAGGTATGGAAAATGGCAAATGTAGTCCCAATTTTTAAAAAGGGAGACAGACATGAGGCACTAAACTACAGACCTGTATCACTAACGTGTATAGTATGCAAGGTCATGGAGAAGATCAGGAGGAGAGTGGTGGGGCACCTGGAAAGAAACAAGTGTATAATTGACAACCAGCACGGTTTCAGGGAAGGAAAATCCTGTGTCACAAACCTACTAGAGTTTTATGACAAGGTGACAGAAGACAAGAGAGAGAGGGGTGGATCGACTGCATATTTTTGGACTGCAAGAAGGCCTTCGACACAGTTCCTCACAAGAGGTTACTGCAAAAGCTAGAGGATCAGGCACACATAACAGGAAAGGCACTGCAATGGATCAGAGAATACCTGTCAGGGAGGCAACAACGAGTCATGGTACGCGACGAGGTGTCAGAGTGGGCGCCTGTGACAAGCGGGGTTCCACAGGGGTCAGTCCTAGGACCTGTGCTGTTCTTGGTATATATGAACGACATAACTGAAGGGATAGACTCAGAAGTGTCCTTGTTTGCAGATGATGCGAAGTTAATGAGAAGAATCAAATCGGATGAGGATCAGGCAGGACTACAAAGAGACCTGGACAGGCTACAAGCCTGGTCCAGCAACTGGCTCCTTGAATTTAACCCTGCCAAATGCAAAGTCATGAAGATTGGGGAAGGGCAAAGAAGACCGCAGACACAATATAGTTTAGATGGCCAAAGACTGCAAACCTCACTCAAGGAAAAAGACCTGGGGGTGAGTATAACACCGAGCATATCTCCTGAGGCGCACATCAATCAGATAACTGCTGCAGCATACGGGCGCCTGGCAAACCTACGGATAGCGTTCCGATACCTCAGTAAGGATTCGTTTAAGACTCTGTATACCATTTATGTCAGGCCCATACTGGAGTATGCAGCACCAGTTTGGAATCCACACCTAGTCAAGCATGTCAAGAAATTAGAGAAAGTGCAAAGGTTTGCAACAAGACTAGTCCCAGAGCTACGGGGATTGTCCTACGAAGAAAGGTTGAGGGAAATCGGCCTGACGACACTGGAGGACAGGAGGGTCAGGGGAGACATGATAACGACATATAAAATACTGCACGGAATAGACAAGGTGGACAAAGACGGGATGTTCCAGAGAAGGGACACAGACACAAGAGGTCACAATTGGAAGTTGAAGACTCAGATGAATCAAAGGGATGTTAGGAAGTATTTCTTCAGTCATAGAGTAGTCAGGCCGTGGAATAGCCTAGAAAGTGACGTAGTGGAGGCGGGAACCATACATAGTTTTAAGGCGAGGTATGATAGAGCTCATGGGGCAGGGAGAGAGAGGACCTAGTAGCTCTCAGCGAAGAGGCGGGGTCAGGAGCTATGACTCGACCCCTGGAACCACAAATAGGTGAATACAAATAGGTGAGCACACACACACACACACACACATATATATATATATATATATATATATATATATATATATATATATATATATATGTATATATATATATATATATATATATATATATATATATATATATATATATATATATATATATATATATGCGAGGGGCTTGGACTTCCAGCAGGCATGCGTGAGCGTGTTTGATAGGAGTGAATGGAGACAAATGGTTTTTAATACTTGACGTGCTGTTGGAGTGTGAGCAAAGTAACATTTATGAAGGGATTCAGGGAAACCGGCAGGCCGGACTTGAGTCCTGGAGATGGGAAGTACAGTGCCTGCACTCTGAAGGAGGGGTGTTAATGTTGCAGTTTAAAAACTGTAGTGTAAAGCACCCTTCTGGCAAGACAGTGATGGAGTGAATGATGGTGAAAGTTTTTCTTTTTCGGGCCACCCTGCCTTGGTGGGAATCGGCCAGTGTGATAATAAAAAAAAATAATAAATATATATATATTATATATACATATATATATATATATATATATATATATATATATATATATATATATATATATATATATATATATAATTATATATATATATATATACATGTATATATATATATATATATATATATATATATATATATATATATATATATATATATATATATATATATACACACACACAATAAGTCAGGCAGGGTGACCCAAAAAGAAAATCCCCAAGAAGAAAATACTTTCATCATTCAACACTTTCACCTCACTCATACATAATCACTTTGCAGAGGCGCCCAGATACAACAGTTTAGAAGCATATATGAAGATATAACATACCCCTCCAGACTGCCAATATCCCAAAACTCTCCTTTAAATTGCAGGCATTGTACTTCCCATTTCCAGTACTCAAGTCCGGCTATATAAAATAACCGGTTTCCCTGAATCCCTTCACTAAATATTACCCTGCTCACACTCCCACAGCTCGTCAGGTCCCAAAAAACCATTCGTCTCCATTCACTCCTATCTAACACGCTCACACATGCTTGCTGGAAGTCCAAGCCCCTCGCTCACAAAACCTCCTTTACCCACTCCAACATTTTCGAGGACGACCCCCTACGCCGCCTTCCTTCCCCTACAGATTTATACGCTCTCCATGTCATTCTACTTTGATCCATTCTCTCTAAATGACCAAACCATCTCAACAACCCCTCTTCAGCCCTCTGATTAATACTTTTAGTAACTCCACACCTCCTCCTAATTTCCTAATTCTCTGCATAATATTTACACCACACATTGCCCTTTAGACAGGATATCTCCACTGCCTCCAGCCGCCTCCCGCTCCAGCATTTGCAACCCAAGCTTCACACCCATATAAGAGTGTTGGTTCCACTATACTTTCGTACATTCCCTTCTTTGCCTCCATAGATAACGTTTTTTGTCTCCACAGATACCTCAACGCACCACTCACCTTTTTTCCTTCATCAATTCTATGGTTAACCTCATCCTTCATAAACCCATCCATAATGTAGGCAGGCTTTCACCACGACAAACACGAGCGATTTTACGATCGAAGGAAGAAATACTGGCAGTGTGTGTTTTGGTTTCTTGCTTGTGACAGTGGATAAGTAATGAAGACATGAGTACTTGGCTTGAAAAATTACGGACGTAATTTTGCGATGGACACAAGATTGTTAACTCAGTATTGTGTCCGTCAAGCATCACCTTCGCAATATGTGACTGACAGTGTTAAAAACTTCCTGTTGAAGATTCTATCAAAAATAAATCTTTCAAACAAATGGGAATTCTTCAGTGGAGGGTTCCTCTAATTCTCTGGATCAAGAGCCCTTCACCGGCGACAAAGCATCTTCCTTGAAGGGGGAGTTAGAGCAAATTATTATTATTATAATCAAAGGGAAGCACTAAACACGTAGGATTATACAGCGCCTGGGGGGGAGGGTGTGGAAGGCATTCAGGCTTAATTCGGGGAGCTGGAGCACAGATCCAATTCCCTAAATCAAGAGCCCCTCACCAACATCAAGGAGACTTTCCCTGAGGGGACCAAGTTAGAGCAAAGTATAAGCTCGGTTTGTCTGGCAAAACAATCGTTGCTTTATTAGTCAAGATCAGAGACTTTGCCTAAAAAACACTACATATATTCCGTGTGTGCTATAAGACACTGTCCCACCTACTTCTCTCAGCCTCTTATATATCCTACATTATTCCCCGCCACATTATTCTGGTTATATTTCGTCCTCAGCTGTCTCTACACTGACTTCAGTGTTCCGTTCCACAACTTTATCACGATTTCTTTCAGCACTTCCCGTGAAAATAATATCACAGCGTGGCTTCTCAAACATTAACATTTTTCACTCATTTTAACTTTTCCCATTTCGTTAATTCGTCAACCTTTTCAATGCATTATCAATCACGCTACATTTATTAGGCTTCTACTGTATCATTAATTTCCCTTTCTTCGGTGCTTCGGCCTTGTTGCTTCACTGGTCCGTATTTATCAAGTTCTTCGTTCCACCTTCTCCATTGCTTTGCCCCCGTGCCAAGTCCTCCTGATATAGTGGACATGCACAGTGTGGCGGAATTATTCATATAATGACTCACTTGTTAGTGGATTGTGCAAAAGCCAAAACAGTGGGTCGTTGGGAGCCAAGAGTTGACGGGGCAGACTGAGGTAGACGGGAGACCCAGCAGTGTAGCTGTTGGTGTCGATTCACACTTGAAATTCCTTTCGAGATGGGTTCCATGGTTAGTTAGGTGGATTGCAGCTTTAATGATTCATGTGCGGTTGACAGGTTTCCTAACTAACACAAGTAACTCCAACCTGTCCTAAGACACAATGTTGTTTTTCTACTGTATGGGTCGCCAATACAGGATTCCACCTGACTATTTCTCACCTTGAGAACAGACAAGTGCGTGTACTCAACGAGTCAAGTTGTATAATAATAATGATGGTACACAATACTGACAAGTTGATCAAAAAACACATGTGCAACACTTGGGTATCCTTATTACCGAGGAAATACTCCCGAGAGTTGCACATATATTATTCATCATTCTCAATGCGTTATGTCTACTCTTCAAGCTGTGTTCTGAGTTTGCCTTCACCACTGTCACATCTAAATCATTTCACTTTTCAACCACCTTAAGATTAAAGAAATACTTCCTTATATGTAGACAAGAAGCACATAAGCACAGTTCAAGACATGTATTGAGGAAACGTTTCCCCATAAATGGTTTATTAGGACTGAAGAAGCCACTTGTGGCGAAACGTTTCCTCATCAAACGTCTTGAACTGTGCATGTGTCTTTATCTACAAACTATAAGAATCACCATACCTCTCCAGTCACTTTCATACATCCATATGCATCATCTGTGTTGTCAGCTTCCACCTGTATCCCCATAATCCTGGTCTTCTTAATTCCAACAGTCTGCCTCTGTGTGAGTGCTCATCTATTTATACTCACCTATTTGTGGTTGCAGGGGTCGATTCTCAGATCATATTTGTGTGTCTACTCACCTATTTGAGGTTGCAGGGGTCGATTCTCAGATCATATTTGTGTGTCTACTCACCTATTTGTGGTTGCAGGGGCCGAATCTTAGTCCCTGGCTCTACCTCGTCGCTAGCGTGTGTGTACTTACCTACTTATGGTTGCAGGGGTCGAGTTTTAGCTCCTGGCCCCGCCTCGTCGCTATCATGAGTGTGGTGTGTGTGTGTCTACCTACCTGGAGGGTATTCCGGAGATCAAAGCCCCCGCGGCCCGGTCCACTACCAAGCCTCCCGGTGGATCAAGGCCTGATCAGGGCTGTTCCTGCTAACCGCACGTAGTCCAACATACGAACCACAACCCGGTTGATCCGGCACCGACTTTAAAGTATCTGTCCAGTTCCCTCTTGAAGGCAGCCAGGGGTCTATTGGTAATTCCCATTATGCCTGGTGGGAAGCTGTTGAAGCAGTCTTGGACCCCGGACACTTATTGTTTTCTCTTAGTGCATCAATGGCACCCCTACTTTTCATTGGGGGTATTTTGCTCCGCCTGTCCAGTCTTTTGCTTTCGTAGGGAGTGATTTCTGTGTGCAGATTATGAACAATTCCTTCTAGGATTTTCCAAGTGTAGATTATGGTATATCTTTCTCGCCTGCGCTCCAGCGAGCACAAGTCAAGTGCTTCCAAGCGTTCCCAGTAGTTAAGGTGCTTGATGGAACTTATATGTGCAGTAAAAGTTCTCTGTACATTCTCTATATCTGCAATTTCACCTGCCTTGAACGGAGATTTTAATGTACAACAGTACTCCAGCCTAGAGATAACAAGTGATTTAAAAAGGATCATCACTAGCTTGGCGTCTCTTGTTTTGAACGTTCTCATTATCCATCCTATCATTTTCTTTGCAGTTGTGATCGTAGCACTGTTGTGATCCTTGAAGGTGAAATCCTCAGACATTACCACTCCCAGGTCCCTCACATTACTTTTCCGCTTTATTGTATGATTAGAATTTGTAGTATACTCAATTCTAATTATTATCTTGTCCAATTTTTCACAACGGAGTAGTTGGAATTTGTCCTCATCGAACATCATATTGTTTTTCGTTTCCCACTGGAAAACTTGTTTCACATCTTCTTGGAGGTTAACAGTGTCCTCAATGGATGGCACTCATGCAGACTCTAGTATCGTCTGCAAAGGATGACACTGTGTAATGGATTACATCTCTGTCTATGTCTGATATGACGATGAGAAACAGGATGGAGGAGAGTACGGTGCCTTGTGGTACAGCTTGTGTGTGTGTGTTTCAGCTCGGCGGGGCTGTGCTATCTCAAACAATATTCACAACCCCCTCACACCTATTTTATTATTTCAGTAAGTCCCCTAGAGGCTCAGCATATCCCCAAAAACGTCGCTTTCAGCAAAGAACGTCGCCTTCAGCCATAAACGTCATCAGCCATGAACGTCGCCTGCCATGAACGTCTTCAGCCATGAACGTCTGCAATCATGAACGTCGCCTGCTATGAACATCTTCAGCCATTAACGTCGTCTGCTATGAACGTCTTCAGCCATGAACGTCGTCTTCAGCCATGAACGTCATCTTCAGCGATGAGTGTCATCTTCTGCTATAAACGTCGCCTTCAACCATAAACGTTGCCTTCAGCCATGAACGTCATGTTTAGCCATAAACGTCATGTTCAGCTATGAACGTCATGTTCAGCCATGAACGTCAAGTTCAGTCATGAACGCCATATTTACCCATAAACGTCATGTTCAACTATGAACGTCATGTTTAGACATAAACATCATGTTCAGCTAAGAACGTCATGTTCAGCCATGAACGTCATATTTACCCATAAACGTCATGTTCAGCCATGAACGTCATATTTACCCATAAACGTCATGTTCAGCCATGAACGTCATATTTACCCATAAACGTCATGTTCAGCTATGAACGTCATATTTACCCATAAACGTCATGTTCAGCCATGAACGTCATGTTCAGCCATGAACGTCATATTTACCCATAAACGTCATATTTACCCATAAACGTCACGTTCAGCCATGAACGTCATGTTCAGCCATGAACGTCATATTTACTCATAAACGTCATGTTCAGATATGAACGTCATGTTTAGACATAAACGTCATGTTCAGCTATGAACGTCATGTTCAGCCATGAACGTCATGTTCAGCTATGAACGTCATTTTTACCCAGAAACGTCATGTTCAGCTATGAACGTCATGTTCAGCCATGAACGTCATGTTCAGCCATGAACGCTATGTTCAGCCATAAACGTCATGTTCAGCTATGAACGTCATTTTTACCCAGAAACGTCATGTTCAGCTATGAACGTCATGTTCAGCCATGAACGCTATGTTCAGCCATAAACGTCATGTTCAGCCATAAACGTCATGTTCAGCCATGAACGTCATGTTCAGCCATGAACGCTATGTTCAGCCATAAACGTCATGTTCAGCCATGAACGTCGTCTGCAGCCACAATCGTGATCCTCACTCACAAAATTCATCTTGAGCAACAAACGCAGTTCTGAACCGCTGCTTTCTAACTGCCCTCCTCGCTAGAGTTCATGGAAGAAAGGCAGTTCAAGACACTGTCATGTCTCCGGATAAAGACAACAACAACAACAACAAAAAAGAAAAAAACAACGCAGGAAAACTTTGACAAATCCAGGAAGCGAAGGTTAAATGTCCTTTTGGAGCTCATCCTCTTTTACCCCTCCAGGGAGGTTCCTTGATGCTGCTGACGGGCTTTTGATCTGAGGAACTAGACCTGTGCTCCAATTCCTTGAATCGAGTCTGAAAATCTTCCATTTCCCCCAGGCGGTATATAACGCTTATGGGTTTAGTGCTCCTACACTGAATGTAATAATACTCTCCCCCTGTCAATGCAACTGATAGGGGGTTCAAACCCCACCCGTGGTATGGTTTGTTTGCAATCGTGTCATTACGATTTCGTGAGTCAATGTAATTGGTGTACTGCTACTCTATGCTACTTTACCCCATATTAACTTTTTATATTACACAAATAACCCGCACATAGAAGAGAGGAGCTTACGACGACGTTTCGGTCCGACTTGGTATTGTGCCCTTTTTTGTTATTTAACTTCTTATATTTTTTATTAATCAAACAAATGTGTCTTACTACCATATTCTACATCAGTTACATTGTAATTACTAAAGGTATGTTTCCTCTGTCGTATTGGGTTTCATAGATGTGGTAATGAAACCTGTCAACCTGAGTCACTTTGGCAAACTCTAATGAGGAGACTAGGTCAAGGAGATCCCAGAGAGAGAGAGAGAGAGAGAGAGAGAGAGAGAGAGAGAGAGAGAGAGAGAGAGAGAGAGAGAGAGAGAGAGAGAGAGAGAGAGAGAGAGAGAAAGAGAAAAAGAAAGAGAGAGAGAGAGAGAGAGAGAGAGAGAGAGAGAGAGAGAGAGAGAGAGAGAGAGAGAGAGAGAGAGAGAGAGAGAGAGAGAGAGAGAGAGAGAGAGAGAATGGATGAGTGAGTGAGTACGTGTGCGCGCGAGCGTGCAATAAATGCCTTAAGTATTTGCCCGTGTGTCTTTAACCACAACACTTAGAAATGTTGGAAGAAGTGTGGCAACTGGAGAATTCTTTTTCTGATCGACTTCAAACTTTTAAGGATGGCGTGGTTCTCACAACAGAAGCATCATATTGAATTTACGTTGTATGATTTTTAACTGGCCAATTAAAAATCTGTTTATCGTGCAATAAATGGAGAATGCCTCTACTGATCGGCTTCGAACTTTAAAGGCTGGCAAGTCTTACTTAGTAAAGAAACTGTGATAACTGTAATACTGGTTTTCATAATTTGTGAATGCCTCATCAGATCGGTTGTACACTTTCAAAGCCGATAATTTAGAAATGCAACTTCCAAGCAGCTTCAAAAGTACTGGTGTATTTTGTGATATTAGTCTCTACGTGATAACTAGAGATTAACTCTACAGATTGGCTTTAAATTTTGAAAGCTGGTGTATATTAGTGGAAGGTGCTAACTGGTTTTGGGCCGTGTAGGTGCCAATACACCATTCTTATTGAAGAATTTGAGTTATTAGTATCTATGTGATAACCTGTTAATGTTTCTTCTGAATAGTTTCCAAGTCTTCAACATTGATATTTAACAGTATTAGACGCTTTTGCGTGCGTTGTGGTAGAGGGGGATGGGGTTATGGGTATCGGAGATGGCATTCACGGATCATGCATTGACCGAAATACATCCAGTTATCAAGGGTAAGCTCTAAACCCATAAGGTTCATTCAGCGCCTGGGGAGCGGGAGGTGTGAGGGAGCAATAGGTATGATCCAAGGGGAGAGCGGCCCCAATTCCCTGGATCAAAAGCCCTTCGCCGGCATCAAAGGTTTCTAAGTGATCAAGACAATAGGCGTGGCGTAAGTGATCCAAAATGCGGACCCGAGGAGCAATATTATTATTGTATTTTATGTAAAGTGCTAAATTAGAATGCATCAGTCACTGAAAACAGTGGAGGTTCGATCCTCCATCTGCTAAGCTTCTGTGCTCGTCTGAGCTTTGTTCAGACCTCTACAACACAATTAAGGAAAGTTCCTAGACTTCACCGTACGACAGCAAAGCAAACGAATAGTAATTATGGACAAAGTAGATTATAGGGGAAAATAACATGTTATTAGAAGACAAGGTAACTGAGGTGCCTCTTAAGACCTGGAAAAAGTGTCATTAATACTAAACTGGAACATTGGGTTTGCTGTTGTTTATGTTTTGTTTTAATTTAACGTATTTTTTTCGGTAACGCGTTTTTACATTTGATTAAATTTAGTTTTCGGTTAATTAACGTTAACGAATTAATGGCACAATTTCTGAGAAGCGCTAAACCTTAAGGGGTAATAGTGCCTGGTAACAGGAGGCAATTTGGTTTGATCCAAGGAAAGGGAAGATGGCTCTTATGCGCCGGATCAAAAGCTCTTCACAGGCATCAAGTTACACCCTTGGAGGGTTATCTTTATCAAACTTAACCGTAAGTAGTGTATGCAGAGAAATTTGTTTAAAATTCAACTAGTAGTTGTTAATATATTATCGGGGAACATCACCTGAGGCAGTCTGTATAATATGATGAACCTTGTTAGGTAAGACACATATGCAACAGTTAGACAACTTTATTCCGAAACGTTTCGCCTACACAGTAGGCTTCTTCAGTCGAATACAGAAAGTAGGCAGGAACAGTAGAGATGTGAAGACGATGTAATCAGTCCATCACCCTTGTAGTCGTAGAATTTGAGGTTGTCAGTCCCTCGGCCTGGAGAAGTTCAGTTCCATAGTTCCTGACTATGGAACTGAACTTCTCCAGGCCGAGGGACTGACAACCTCAAATTCTACGACTACAAGGGTGATGGACTGATTACATCGTCTTCACATCTCTACTGTTCCTGCCTACTTTCTGTATTCGACTGAAGAAGCCTACTGTGTAGGCGAAACGTTTCGGAATAAAGTTGTCTAACTGTTGCATATGTGTCTTACCTAACAACCTGTCGGTATTGTATATCATTTTGATGTTCATGATGAACCTTATGACACCAACCCTCGTTCTACGTCTCTCAAGAGAGCGAAGGTTCAAGGCTCTCAGTCTGTCCATATCAGAGCTTCATATACAGTGGATTAATTTTGTCATCCCTCTTCGTATATTCTCCAATCATTTATATCCATTCTGTAGTATGGAGACTAAAACTGAGCTGCAAAATCTAAGTGAGACTTTACAAGTGATGTATAGAGCTTTAAAATAACTTTTGAACTCCCGTTACTTATATTTCTTGATGTAAGTCCAAGTAATCTGCTATCTTTATTACGCACTGTTGTTTCTAGTCGATAACTACACTAACCCCCCCCCCTAACGTTTTTGTGTGAGCGATTATCGTAGAGGTAAATATGCCGTTTAGATGGGCATATAAATGTCCTAAGATTACAAGAGAGGCAGCAGTTTTAGAAGGCTCCTTCTCTGGCGGTAGGAGTAGAAGGCGACTTCCTTGTGACAGTGTCACCTGGCACTCTAGTAGGTAGTATATTAATGGCTGTGTAAAAGTGTGGTGGCACTGCTGGCATTGTTCTTCTGCGTTCCCAATTATTTCTTTTTTGGTAGGGCAGCCAAGGCGCAGCCGATGACTAGACGACATCTGGTAAGTAAGGTTGGCAGGTCGGGGTTGTCGCTGTGAAACAGTCTCATACCACTGTTTTGATTTTGATGTGACTGAGTCTCCCGTCTTTGTTTTGTAGTAAAGAATAAAAAGTCACAATACCGTGGCTGGAATAATACACAAAGAACCCCACATGGGAGACTGAAACTTATGACGACGTTTCGGTCCAACTTGAACCATTAATGGTCCAAGTCGGATCGAAACGTTGTCATAAGTTTCAGTATCCTAAGTAGGGGTTATTTATGTAATGTCTTATTAGTTTATTTGTTCACTGACTGTTATGGATACTAGTATGTTCTCGTCCCTAGTGGCTAATCTGGCAGCTTCAATTACAGACTCGTTCCCTTGGATAACATCATATCCTGTCGAGTGTGGTTTTACTGCCCAGTACATCTAGTCTGTAAGATACTTTTGATAGATGCAACGAGTCTTACGTTGTCCTTAGGTTAAGTGATTAACTAACGGAAGAGAGACTATGGAAGAACTTTCTGTTAATTTCCTTTGTAAAGCATGAGTTAGTACTTGATGGAATGCCACTAACTCAGCTTTAGTATTGAACGGTGTTGATGGAGTCTCCATCCCCTGAACTGTCTATCATGTCTGACTCCAGCTGCTGCAGGCTTATCTAGATTCATTGATCCATCAGTGAAGTACACTACACTATTGGTACCCTCGGGCCTAGTCATTTGTGCTACATTGATATGTGCTCACTAGGGAAGTATGACAATTTCTACTGACTCCGGTTGGTGGAGAGAGTACTCCTCTTCTGGCAGGTCAGTTCCTTTTCCAACAGTTTTCGAGTAACAGTTACATCACTGCAGCGACTATGGTTTTTCAGCCAGGTGTTGTCAGTGGAAAGAACACCTCTTTGACACGAACGTCTCTTTTTTGATGGAGGATTTTGGCCACTATACAGGTGTTTATATATTTAGCTCTGCTCCTGAGTGCATGGAGTACCCTGAGACAGGTTGATTTAATCCACGGGTGCTTCTGCGAGGTGATGAAAACAATCTTGTCTGTAGAGAACAGCTTAAACATAATGTCATTAGTCAAGTGAATTAAAGTGGATTTAGATAACCGCCACGCACAAAGAAATTTGGATTTCATGAACAGTATCGTACTGGGAAACCACACTATGCTCAACTTAACAAATTTCTTAACTCAGTGCTCTGATACACATACACGACCTGCAGATGAAAAGTAACATAACACAGACTATCTACAATGATGACTGCCTGTGACAGTGGGAAGGCGTGAAGTGTTGCTTTCATAAACCATCTTGACGATACTATAATACAGAGGTGTATTAGAATTAATAACTGGACTTCCATCAATCTTGCTTGTGCAAAGCCAGAAATATATACTCCAATTATTGAAAACGGGATCGGAGGTAAATCTTTGTGGATTAAAGTAGTTATGGTATGGTACGCAGATCCTCCCAGATTGCTCTACCAGCTTTCCTATCCTCTTCCATAGCATCAAACGAGTTAATAAGACAAATTCTTCCGGACAACCTCAGTGACTCAGCAGGAATACAGGACCCCTAACTATGCCAGTGCCATTACCGAATGGGAAATTCTTGCTGCTCCATCACCAAACCCTAGTGCAGCACTGGCCTATAAACAGTCAAGCTGGGATGGCCCCATCGCTGAAAAGGTGCTTGCCAACATGCTCAGGGCTGTAACATCAGACAGGCAGACTGCCCGCCTCCAAGCTGTGAGCGCACCTCACTCCGGGGACTTCCTCCAAACAGTTCCCATTTTGGCAATGGGAACGCGCCTCGACCCTAAGACCCTCCGTATTGCAGTGGTTCTGCGCCTTGCTGCCCCAATTCACACGGAATATACGTGTATTTGCGCCGATTTACAAGCCGACCAATATGGTCTACATGGTCTTAACTGTTCCAAAACCAAGGGCTGGCATGCAAGACACAATGAAGTTAACGACATCTAAAGAGAACCCTTGCTACAGCTGGATGCCCAGCCGAGAGGGAGCCCCGATCACTAGCAGCCAACAATACCCACAACCCAGCAAACTGCCCCGATGGGATCACCATCTACCCTTGGAAGAATGGCAAGCTCTTAGCATGTGACTATACCTGAATGTCCACACTGGGTGACACCTATATCCATCACAGTGTCGGGCGACAGGGAGGAGCTGCTGGCGACAGGGAAGAGTACAAGATCAGCAAGTGCAGGGACATAAACCAACAGTATCAATCTGTCCCAGTGTGATCAGAGACCTTGGGATCATGGGGAAAAAAATGTCACACGTTTCCTTAAAGAACTGGGTTCCAGACTCATCGACACTATACAATATACAAAATATACAAATACAAAAACAGTTAGAAACAGAAATACAAATAGCTAGAGCTTCATTTAAGGAGGTTATTAATAGAATATTCAAGAGGTTGCTAGTAGAATTGCAGTAAATCAACCATTCAAATCATTATGAAGCTGTGTGTAGTCTGTCACTCAAACAAACGGGCTTCCACATGGGTAAATTGTTATTTTTGTGGAAATTGGTGTCACGCCCCTTGTGCAGATATCCAAGAACTAGCTACAAGCAGTGTTAAAACAGGGAAGTGTTTTTGGGTATGCCCAAATGAGGAAAATCTGTGGACTAAAATCACAAGGGTATTAAAAGAGGACAACATCAAAGCTGCTTTCATAGAAAACCTGGAAGCTTTCTACAACAGATGGGAACATAAAAAGTCTGGGCTGAATGGTACTGCCCTTGATACTGGCCATGTAGTCAGAAACTGTAAGGCTGGAGGTGATGTCCTGGTAGTCAGTAAATGTGGGGCTGATAGTGCTGTCCTGGGAGACAGTAATGGTGAAGCTGGAGGTGCTGTCCTGGGAGACAGTAATGGTGAAGCTGGAGATTTTGTCCAGGTAGTCGGGAATTATACGCAGGAAGGAATACATATAAATGACCTCATAGGGGACAGGAGCCATAGTAGGGAAACAAGTGTAGTCAAAGATAAGATAAAACCAATATTGCAAACTAGAAATACCGCAGGAAATAGCAAACAAGAGGACTCCACTAGCAATAGTGAGGATATATTACCAAAAACAACTGGTGGGAGCTCCATTGTTGGTGCTAGGGAGGATAGAAGTAAGACAGGGAAACATGCACCAACAGGGAATACAGTCACAGAAACCCAAGGCAAACGGAAACCAAGCCTGTGCACATACTATGCACTTGGTATCTGCTGGCATGGGAAATCTGGAAAAACAGATGGGACGTGCAACTATGACCACCCTAGAAAATGCCATGCCCATATGACAACAGGAAAATGCAAACTCCCTTCCTGTAAGCTTTTTCACCCTGAACTGTGTACCTCTTCAGTACAGGAAAGACTGTGCTATAACTTAAATTGCCAGGCATACCATCTAAAGGGGACAAAAAGATACAAAACATCCAGGCCATGGGAAAACCTGGGTAGCCACAGCCACTCAAGAGGGAGAGGTTTTTAGTGCCAGGAAGGAAAAAAAACTGGCAGGAAATGGCAGAAATCGTACACCAAATCCAGTCATTCCTGGAGTGGAACCACAGTCGATGGCCTCCACTCCAAACCAACAGATACAGATACTAATGCCGGAAAAAAAATCCCCCCCCCAGTACCAACAATACCACCAGTCCGATAACATTCTTCTTTGCAAATATACAGGGTCTAAAGCCAGCAACAAACAACAAAATACCTTTCATCCGTGGACTGCTTGCAGAGGCAAAGGCAATGTTCGCGGCTTTCACTGAGACCCACATAAAGGATCACTTGGACAACGAAATATGGATCCCAGGTTACAACCTATACAGATGTGACAGAGTGAACAGGCAAAAGGGGGGGGGGGTTGGCCTGTACATTGCAGAGTCACTTGTTTGCACAGAACTGCTTAATGCCTCAAATGATGTAGTGGAAGTTTTAGCAGTAAAGGTCGAGAACCAAAACCTAGTCATTGTGGTAGTCTACAAGCCTCCGGATGCAACATCCCAGCAATTCCAGGAACAGCTGTTAAAAATTGACCACTGTCTGGAAAATCTTCCAGCTCCTGCACCCAACATCTTGCTCCTGGGGGATTTCAACTTAAGGCACCTAAAATGGAGGAATATAGCAAATAATATTGTTGCAGTAATAACACCAGGAGGCAGCTCTGATGAAAACTCACACTCACACGAGCTTTTAAATCTCTGCACAAAATTCAATTTAAACCAGCAAATAATAGAGCCTACTAGACTGGAGAATACACTAGACCTCATCTTCACTAACAATGATGATCTGATAAGAAATGTCACCATATCAAAAACAATATACTCAGATCACAACATAATTGAGGTTCAGACATGTATGCGTGGAGCCCCAGACCGACATAATGAGACTAGTCACGAGGGAGCATTCACCAAATTCAACTTCAATAACAAAAACATAAAGTGGGACCAAGTAAACCAAGTCCTAACCGACATAAGCTGGGAAGATATACTAAGCAACACAGACCCCAACTTATGCCTAGAACAGATTAACTCGGTGGCACTCGATGTATGCACAAGGCTTATTCCTCTAAGAAAAAGGAGGAGTAGATGTAAAATAGAAAGAGACAGGCGCTCCCTTTACAGGCGACGGAAAAGAATAACAGAGCGGCTAAAAGAGGTCAATATATCTGAAATGCGTAGGGAGACACTGGTCAGAGAAATAGCAAGCATCGAACTTAAGCTAAAAGAATCCTTTAGGAGTCAGTAATCGTGGGAAGAACTAAACGCCATAAATGAAATCGAAAGAAACCCAAAGTATTTCTTCTCCTATGCCAAATCAAAATCGAGAACAACGTCCAGTATTGGGCCCCTACTTAAACAAGATGGGTCCTACACAGATGACAGCAAGGAAATGAGTGAGCTACTCAAGTCCCAATATGACTCAGTTTTAAGCAAGCCGCTAACCAGACTGAGAGTCGAAGATCAAAATGAATTTTTTATGAGAGCCACAAAATTTGATTAACACAAGCCTATCCGATGTTATCCTGACGCCAAATGACTTCGAACAGGCGATAAATGACATGCCCATGCACTCTGCCCCAGGGCCAGACTCATGGAACTCTGTGTTCATCAAGAACTGCAAGAAGCCCCTATCATGAGCCTTTTCCATCCTATGGAGAGGGAGCATGGACACGGGGATCGTCCCACAGTTACTAAAAACAACAGACATAGCCCCACTCCACAAAGGGGGCAGTAAAGCAACAGCAAAGAGCTACAGACCAATAGCACTAACATCCCATATCATAAAAATCTTTGAAAGGGTCCTAAGAAGCAAGATCACCACCCATCTAGAAACCCATCAGTTACACAACCCAGGGCAACATGGGTTTAGAACAGGTCGCTCCTGTCTGTCTCAACTATTGGATCACTACGACAAGGTCCTAAATGCACTAGAAGACAAAAAGAATGCAGATGTAATATATACAGACTTTGCAAAAGCCTTCGACAAGTGTGACCATGGCGTAATAGCGCACAAAATGCGTGCTAAAGGAATAACAGGAAAAGTCGGTCGATGGATCTATAATTTCCTCACTAACAGAACACAGAGAGTAGTCGTCAACAGAGTAAAGTCCGAGGCAGCTACGGTGAAAAGCTCTGTTCCACAAGGCACAGTACTCGCTCCCATCTTGTTCCTCATCCTCATATCCGACATAGACAAGGATGTCAGCCACAGCACCGTGTCTTCCTTTGCAGATGACACCTGAATCTGCATGACAGTGTCTTCCATTGCAGACACTGCAAGGCTCCAGGTGGACATCAACCAAATCTTTCAGTGGGCTGCAGAAAACAATATGAAGTTCAACGATGAGAAATTTCAATTACTCAGATATGGTAAACATGAGGAAATTAAATCTTCATCAGAGTACAAAACAAATTCTGGCCACAAAATAGAGCGAAACACCAACGTCAAAGACCTGGGAGTGATTATGTCGGAGGATCTCACCTTCAAGGACCATAACATTGTATCAATCGCATCTGCTAGAAAAATGACAGGATGGATAATGAGAACCTTCAAAACTAGGGAGGCCAAGCCCATGATGACACTCTTCAGGTCACTTGTTCTATCTAGGCTGGAATATTGCTGCACACTAACAGCACCTTTCAAGGCAGGTGAAATTGCCGACCTAGAAAATGTAGAGAGAACTTTCACGGCGCGCATAACGGAGATAAAACACCTCAATTACTGGGAGCGCTTGAGGTTCCTAAACCTGTATTCCCTGGAACGCAGGAGGGAGAGATACATGATTATATACACCTGGAAAATCCTAGAGGGACTAGTACCGAACTTGCACACGAAAATCACTCACTACGAAAGCAAAAGACTTGGCAGACGATGCACCATCCCCCCAATGAAAAGCAGGGGTGTCACTAGCACGTTAAGAGACCATACAATAAGTGTCAGGGGCCCGAGACTGTTCAACTGCCTCCCAGCACACATAAGGGGGATTACCAACAGACCCCTGGCAGTCTTCAAGCTGGCACTGGACAAGCACCTAAAGTCGGTTCCTGATCAGCCGGGCAGTGGCTCGTACGTTGGTTTGCGTGCAGCCAGCAGCAACAGCCTGGTTGATCAGGCTCTGATCCACCAGGAGGCCTGGTCACAGACCGGGCCGCGGGGGCGTTGACCCCCGGAACTCTCTCCAGGTAAACACCAAAGGGACCCAAGAGCAGCCACTTTCATGTTCCAGCGCTTCAGCGAGGCCATCCAGAGGGGAAATGCATGCTGCATACTGGGCTCGCGTCCGGCTTCGGAGGAGCTGGAGGAGATTCATAACCTTTGATATATTGTACCACTGTATTCATGTATGTGTTTTCTATCAGTGTTTTCTGTCTATTAATAAAGTTAGCATGTAGCATAAAAATATAGGGGTGGTAGAAGAAAATATTCAAACAGCTCAGGGAAGAACCTTGAGTTTTCCCTGAGGTACGTTTAGTGTCTTCTCTGAGGATGAGGGTCCCCAGTAAAGTTCTAGAGGTGGTACCTCCATATATATATATGTATATGGAGGTACCACCCACACGTTTCATATATATATATATATATATATATATATATATATATATATATATATATATATATACACGTATATATATATATATATATATATATATATATATATATATATATATATATATATATATATATATATATATATATGGTTCAGTGGATAAGGGCGTCATGTGTTTTCGTCCACCATGAGGCAGGCCAAAGCAGCATGGGTTCGAGTCCTTGGCTAGTGCAGTGTTGTTATTGATCAATACCACTCGTTCGTGGTCACAATATATATATATATATATATATATATATATATATATATATATATATATATATATATATATATATATATATATATATATATATATATATGCATGCTGACATACACACCACGATGCGATGTATATACTGATATACACAACTCAGTGTATGGACTGTGATATGTACCTCTTGGTACTATACACTGTTCTCATTGCATATACACCAAGGAAGAAATACTGTATAGAATACATACACTAACGATGTGCCCCGTGATGCAGCCTTCAGTATTACACAGTCTTGGCTGACACTAGGGTAGTGACATGTATTTTGGCAGATATGCTAGGCTGGCACTTGTCCAGATATACATACAAACGATTGTTGTGCTCGGCCACTACCTGACACTCCTCACTGGCAGTCAATGACTCCACGGATCATCAACATTGTCGTGAGCCTTCAAGGACGGAGGGAAAGGAGTGCCTTGAAGCTGGTGAAGGACCCTTCATCAAAGGGTTTGGAACAACCCTTCCTTGGATGGAACTTGATTACCTTCCATTCCATAGGTGCTGTACGACGTCTCAGGGCTTAGCGAGTCTCCAACGATATAATATTCCCTCCTGAGTCTATGCTTACGAGCACAGTTAGATGTACACGCAAGATAGAAGAGTATAAATCACTATACTCTGGTGGAACAAGTCACAACCCATAATTTTAAGAGGAAACTAAATGTCGTCTAAAATGTCTTCTCCGTGTGGTGGGTTAACAGTGAAAAACACACAACATATAACGATACGAGATCGAAGCGTCATAGTATTATTTTGCTTCGTATGAAAATATAATATAAACTGTTGTAAATATTTATTTCGTGACAAAAGTCATTCCAAGAATGTTGGTTAGTGTTATCACTATAGTTTATGAATTTGTTATGTTTGTCTTATTATAGGGAAACCAGGTTAGTGTTAGCACTCTAGTTCATGAATCTGTGTAAGTCCATCATATTAGGGTGATCGGATTAAGAACATTAGAATGAAAGAACAATGCAGTAGGCCTACTGGCCAACTCACATCCACTCTTACAGTATACCAGTCCAACCTACATTCAAAGGTTTGTGTTAGCACTATATGAATTTAGTACTTGAATTGTCATCATACTGGTGTCTGAATCATTCCTAGCTGACAAGAGGATCGAGCCCACACGTTTCTATTTCACATTTTTCCCTACAAAGGCAGTGCCTTGATGATGGTGATTGACTTCAAGGAATTATGGAGGCACCCTCCTCTTTCTTGAATCAAACCTGATACATCCCATTTCCCAGGAGCTGTACAACTCATACCAGTTAAGTGCGTCCTAGTGAATATACTGCTACTACTATAAATAATAATAATAATATAAAACAGCAGCAACAACAACAACAATAATAATAATAATAATAATAATAATAATAATAATAATAACAATAATTTCAGAATATGCACCAGATATGCACATTCTTGGATTATGTCGATTAAGGACTTTTCAAAATATAAATAGTGCTCGGATTTACATTATATTATGTACAATTTAGCAATGTTAGGCTAGGCTGCTAGGTTAATGTTCACGTAAAACAGTGCCACATCAAAAATTTACCTATCTTTAGTTTACTACTTTACTTAAAAAAAAATTTAAAGATTTCTCTCTAAGTACACATTTACACGTGTCAGTGTTTACACAGGGTATGTACACCAAAACGTGTATATATATATATATATATATATATATATATATATATATATATATATATATATATATATATGTCGTGCCGATGTAAAACTGGTCAATTAACAAGAACTCATTTAAAATTAAGTCCTTTCTGAAGTTTTCGCTTATACGTTTAAAGATATATTTTTTTTTCATTAATGTTAATGCAAAAATTTTTAATTTTGCACCAAAAGAACCTTAGAAAACTTACCTAACCTTATTATAACGAGAGCAATTTATTTTAGCCTAACCTAACTAAATATATTTTAAATACATTTACAATAATTTAGTACTAAACACAATCAAATATATTTTTTTCGTTAGGTTCAGAATGATTTTGGCAAAATTATTGCATATACAAATTTTCACTTGTCCTATATGGCAAGATGAGCATTGCTATTTAAGCCAAGATCGCAAGTTCTGCCTATTCGGCACGACATTATATATATATATATATATATATATATATATATATATATATATATATATATATATATATATATATATGTCGTGCCGAATATGTAAAACTGGTCAATTAGCAAGAACTCATTTAAAATTAAGTCATTTCTAAAATTTTCTCTTATACGTTTAAAGATATATTTTTTTCATTAATGTTGATGTAAAAATTTATAATTTTGCACCAGAAGGAACTTAAAAAACTTACCTAACCTTATTATAACAAGCGAACTTTATTTTAGCCTAACCCAACTAAATACAATTTAGATTTGTTTACAATAATTTAATACTAAACACAATGAAATATATTTTTTTCTTTAGGTTCAGAATGATTTTGGCGAAATTATTGCATACACAAATTTTCACTTGTCCTATATGGCAAGATGTTGATCTTTGAAGTAATCTGAGGTGGGATAACGGCTCTCTTGGTATGTAAATACTGAAATGTAATAAAAAAAATACCATAAAGGTCTCTCATATGATCGAAGACAATAGAAAAGTACACATACGTGATATCATAATGGTTCCATATGTGTTCTAAGATAATAGGAGAGTACACATACTTGATACCATTAATTAGGGTCTCCCGTAGCTCACACACCCGGACCTCAGCTCACACACTGCGGTCCGGAAGTCGATCCCCGGTACGAGTGGAAACATTAGGACGTGTTTCCTTAAGGCACCCGCTGTCCATGTTTACCTGTCAGTAAAACAGGTACCTGGGAGTTAGTCGACTGGTGTACATTGCATCCTGTGGGCACAATTGACCCAATTTGCCCGAGATGCTGCCATAGTGAAGAGTTCTGTTCCACAAGGCACAGTACTCGCCCCTATCATGTTCCTCATTCTCATATCAGACATAGACAGAGATGTGAACCATAGCACCGTAACATCGTTTGCAGACGATACTTGGATCTGCATGATAGTGTCATCCATTGAGGACACGGCAAATCTCCAAGAAGATATAAACTAAGTTTTCCAATGGGCAACGGAAAACAATATGATGTTCAGTGAAGACAAATTCCAACTACTCCGTTATGGGAAACTGGAGGAAATAACTAGGACTGAGATACTACAAACTCTTATCACACAATAGAGAGGAAAAGTAATGTGGGGGACCTGGGAGCGATAATGTCCGAGAATCTCATCTTCAAGGACCACAACAATGCCACTATCACACCTGCGAGGAAACTGATAGGATGGATATTGAGAACATTCAAGACGAGGAATGCCAAGCCAGTGATGATCCTTTTTAAATCATTTGTTTTCTCTAGGCTGGAATGCTGCTGTACCAATTCAAGGCAGGTGAAATTGCAGATCTGGAGAATTTACAGAGAACCTTTACTGCACGTATAAGTTCCATCAAGCACCTTAACTACTGGGAACGCCTAGAAGCACTTGACTTGTAATCACTGGAGAGCAGGCGAGATATATATATCATCTACACTTCGAAGATTTTGGAGGGACTGGTCCCTAATCTGCACACAGAAATCACTCCCTGTGAAAGCAGTGAAAGCCTCCCACCAGCCATAAGGGGAATTATCAATAGACCCCTGGTTGTCTTCAAGAGGGAGCTGGACAGATACCTAAAGTCAGTGCCAGATCAGCGAGGCTGTGGTTCGTACGTTGGACTACGTGCGGCCAGCAGTAACAGCCTCGTTGATCAGGCTCTGATCTACCAGGAGGCCTGGTCATGGATCGGGCCGCGGGGGTGTTGATCATAGGAATGCCCTCCAGGTAGATAACAAGGAACTTTCTATACAGTAGTATGTCAGTGATGTCAGAGAGGCTTGTATACCTTGTATATGTACTTACAGAAATAAAGATTATTATCATTATTAGGTTTCCAAGATAACATGAATGTAAACGTATCACTTGTGGTCTAACGACTAAATAAAAGGGATTAAAATGCAGAACAATCAGGCAATGTATTGTTAAGGCATGTAGATGTGGGGTGGGGTGAATCTGATGTGGGGTGGGAGTGAAGTAGTGTGGGCGTGAGGTGTGGTGGGATTGGCGTTAATGGTAATGGGGTAGGTGTCAGGGGTAGTGGGGAAGGCGTGGGGTGATCGTGAGTTTAGAGTTGTAAGACATCCAAGGCCGTGGCAAACATACAAGCTTACTGCTGCTGTTGCTGCTCTTACTTCTATAGGTGTTACTGCTTCTCATGCTATACACAAATAACCCGCACACAGAAGAGAGAAGCTTACGAGGATGTTTCGGTTCGTTTTGGACCATGTATAAAGTCACACTGTGACTTTGCATGTGGTCCAAGACGGACCGAAAGGTCATCGTAAGCTTCTCACTTCTTTGTGCGGGTTGTGTATTGTTCCAGTCATAATATTGTGCCTTTTTGCTTCCGATGCTGTTAGCGTTGTTAATGATGATGTTACTACTAATGCTGCTAATGATTTTACTACTGCTGTTGCTGCTGCTGTTACTGACCAGTCAATTTAGCAGAAAAAACTACATAAACCTAGAACTAATTGCAAAATTAATTATTACTTTTACAGTGATAAATACTTGAGTAACATTATATCAAAAGTGAGACACAAGAACTTCTTGAGTAAAATGAACGTTAACTACAGGTACAATGTGTGCACATTTATTCGATTTTTTCTGTAATCAAAATGTTTGTATGAATTTAACTTCTAATTATTGTAAGACCCATAAAAACGAATTAATAATTAATGGGTATATGGGGGGAGGGGTTACTGCATATGAAATGTACACTAGATAAAGCAACTGACTGAATTATAAACGTAACCAACATGGTGACGTGTATTTCGAACATACGTTAATATTAATATTAAACAACATATAACTTCTCGTGCTAAAGAAAACAACTAACATTCACAGCTGAAGTTGAAAATAAACAAAGGCTGTGGTACTGTGTTGCTGCAACTTTTGGCAGATTGAGAACCTGCACACAAATGCTTGCAGATATTTTCTCCCAAAATCATCGATAACGCAGTGCAGTTAGTCCTTCACTTGGAGTAAGAGAGTATTATTATTATTACAATAAAAACTAAGCGCTAAACTCCCAAGGGTCATACAACGGTGTTGGAGTAAGAGAGAGAGACAAGTACTGTTTTTCCAGGTGAAGTGCCTTTCTCTGTAGTTGTGATGAATGGTTTTGAAAACCGACAAGTTGAAGATTGAGACACTCATGCACCATATGGGAATCTTTATTTAGGAAACGTTTCGCCATACAGTGGCGATGAAGCCACTGTGTGGCGAAACGTTTCCTAAATAAAGATTCCCATATGGTGCATAAGTGTCTCAATCTTCAATTTATCTATATTTGCTATTCTGTGTAATAATGTTGGTAGAATTACCGACAATACGTAAAGTAAGACGACACAAGTGCAACTAATGTGACATTTTATTGTGGCAACGTTTCGCTCTCCAGGAGCGACAAAGCTCCTGGAGAGCAAAACGTTGCCACAATAAAATGTCACATTAGTTGCACTTGTGTCCTTTTACTTTACAAGTTGCTATTCTGCAGAATACTTCTGCCTGTTCCTTCAAAAGAGTGTTGCTTTTCAACTTCATTAAAGCAATCCCTTTCCTAATGCCAAAGAGGCACGACGTGTCACACCCAAAGACTACAAACAAAAATGAATGCAAGTTGCAAGTCTCTCAATCCAAAGCATTCTGCAGCCAATGAAATGTTCCAGATTTTCTGGGTCTTATTGGCTATTTTCTGCCTGAATCAAGGAAGATATCGAAGGAACAGAAGTCAGTTTGAAAGCAAAGCAGTATCAAGAGGTCCATGACGGTTGTGGTATAGGTGGCAACAGATTTAACCGCTGTTTAGACAATTTACAAATCGACATCACCTATCTAAATTTTACAGTCTTTCATCTATTTTCTTGAAGCTTCACGATACCGAACCTTTGTTTAGTTGCATTGCTGGCGAAGATGTCCATCATTTTGATGGATATTTCCTCTACAAAATTCCCCTGGAGACCAACAGTACCTTTAGTTCGACGTGTTAAATCTGTCGTAAAAGGATCAGTAGCATGTTCATCGAAAACAATTATAGGATGTCTATACATTCTAGTAATATGGTTAACGTGCCTCTTGCATCCAGATTCTAATGCAATATTACGTGGCCATGACAGTCGTTCGAGTAGTGAGCCATCAACAAGAACGTACGCCATTTCTCTTTCGGATGGCTGAGACATGTCAGCGACGTTACCTACTGTCCAAATTTCGTGAGCAGCTGCTAGCTTATGGACCTCTCAAAGAATTCTAAAACTTGAATAATGCTGAAGGGTGGCCGCCCAGCTCATACATGGATAAATCTACTCTACTGATGGTAAATTCAGTTGATGTTACCAAACGCTGAAAGTGTAACAGCGGATCCACGTTCATTTGCTCACAATTAATTTTAGCAGAAACCTTCGTGCCCATAATGATAACATGCTCCCTTTCCTGCATATGCAGTCCACAACTTTATTCACCAACACTGGTTCGAGGATTGTACAACCCAATTCTTTTGCTTTGTCCGTATTTACAATCTTATCGGTTTGTAACACCAGAGGAATTGGCATAGATTCGCACCTGCACTAAATGGATTTCTGTTCAGAAAAGACTCCAGGAAACAAGTTGTATCCTTGTTGTCTCTTGTCTGTCTTGTTTCTATCATAACCTGTTGTTGTTCGCTTGTCAGATACTCTGCATCAGTTATCTCCTGCATGGCACCATTAAAATCCGCACCTGCTAACTTAGAGAGGAGCAATTTGTTGATGACCATTTCTCTTGATAATCTGGTTCCAATGTCACTTTGTCGAATAACACGGTGCCCACTTTTGAAAAAAAGCAAAATATATCTGGATGCTGACTTTTGAATGAGATCATCTATTGTAGGTAGATTCGCACAAATTTGTATACAAATTGTGCCCAACAACTACGAAATACAGAAACACTTCCTGGAAAGAGCGGAGACGACCTTCCCGATTTTCTGTTCTTTCTGATTGCATTTAAGTGGCGAAGAACATCAAACGTCTCCGAGTACGTCGAGCAGAGATTTCCAGCCCGATCATCATATATTGCAGTCTTTTTGTCATCGTTTTTGTCGGACCTTGTCAAATCGTTTTTGTCGGACCTTGTCAAACCTGACCAAAAATCATCTGATGAGTAAGACATGTATGTGCAACACTAGGTATCTTTATTGACGGAACGTATTGCCTGCACTCCAGGCTTCATCAGTCAAAAATGTTTCGTCACATATGATACCTAGTGGTGTACATGTCTTACTCATCAACTTATAATTTATAATATAATAGGGGATACTTACTGGTTTATAGGTTCCGAGATATTACAGGCTGGAACATTTTCCTACAGTAATGATTCATTCATGTTAAAAAAAAAGAAGTCTTTATTGTTGCATTACCCGTGCTCATTTTTAGATATCCTGTAGTTTGTTAAACTGAGCATGTAACTTTTAAAAATATTTTTCCACGGCTGGCCAAAGACTAAAAAATAATTTAATTTGAAATTTACATGAAATTTACATGTTAATCTGACAAACCAAAATCTTAAATTTTTTTAACAAATGAATGTTGGTCCTCGGCGTACTTTGGCAATAAAATATTGTTTCCGATGTCCGATAGTAAGTGGGTTCTGTCAAAGACAGTTTAATGTTGCACAATTCGGAAAGGCTAACTTAATCTAACATAGCCCAACATAACCCAACATAATCTAACATAGCCTAACGTAACCGACACAATTTAGCATAACGAAACGTAACCCAACATAATCTAACATAGACTAACGTAACCGACACAATTTAACATAGCCAAACGTAACCCAACATAATCTAACGTAAGTCAACATAATCTAACGTAACAAAACCAAGCTTACTCCAATATCGCCGAAAATGGAACTGGCGTCTCTATTTACATTGTTGTGACTAGGCGTGTTGATCGACTCAAATACTAACTACTGATTGGCCCTGACGCGACATTCGAGCCAAAATAAATACATTATTTTTACTAATACTATATCTCAAAATAGAAATTTGCACGAGAAAAAACTACGTATTCCATGGTGTAGATTCAGATTTTGCCACCGAAGTGGCTAGTTTATTGTGCACCCCATATCATCCTGTGGATGGTAGCGCAAAGGCATATGGATACACAAAAGGCCTAGGAACTAGGCCCCAAAAGGGTTAACGGGAGTACATCTGGATTTATATCTACAGTTCACTTATCTGTAACAAGCAAATTTCGGAAATTTGCTTAATATATCTGGTATCTTATTTTTATTAATATCTTTGACCTGTCACATAGGTTATTATACTATCTCTATATTCCTCAGTCAGTGGACAATTAAATACACAAGTGTTCAAGATAATAACCATATGGCTGGCCACATAATTTACATTTGGTTTGATCATCATCAGTGTCTCCCAAACTGCCAGAAGCACTTGTAGCCAAGTCTAAGCCTGGCCACTACAGTCAGTCTGTTCATATTGCAAGTTTATCTATAAACGTACTTATCTACGTTTATGTTATCATAGTGGGTTATAGATCTCCTCAGACTTCTAACTGCATTCCTTACTGCATTATTTACTTCTCTCCTAATATTATTCCTACTGCAAGACACAGATACACCAAAGTTATATGCTACATTATCCTCCAGGGTACTTTTCTTGGCTAATATATCAACTTTATCATGAAGGAGTAATCCAGTGTGTGATGGAATCCATAACAACTGTACATTAATTCCACTTTCCCGGATTTTTGAGTAACTATACCTGCCTTCTCCAATGAGCAGGTAGACAGGATGCAAGTATCGTAAAATATACAATAATGCCTGAGCTGCGCCGAGGATCATCATTCACTAAGAATGAACAGAAAATACTCATCGTGTCAAATTACATAACGTATCAAAAAACGATTACGAGTGAAAAATAAAATAATGAAAGAAAGAATTACTATGACTGAAGCAGCAATAAAGATAAATGTTCGAATCTGTACTCTTTCCTTAAAAATAAAATAAATTAAATGTTCCACCAGCTATATTCATCTCGATTTTTTATATGTTGTTGGGTATGGCTTATAGAATAAATTATCACAGAGATTGTTTCTAATTCAATTTGTTTCATGTCACACCACAGATTACCTGGGCTATTAATGGCGCTGCTGCTGATGATGATGAGGCTACTGTTGCTGTTAATGATGCTATAACTACTGCTGTTACTGCTACTACTACTGATGCTACTACACTTATAATAACTTTGTTGTTACTTATACCACCGCTGCTGCTGCTACTACTACTACTAATGCTGCCGCTGTTGCTATTTCTAATGCTTCTACTATTATTGCTACTGCTGCTGGATCAACCAGTACGAAGGGAGCAAGGTGGATTGATACACAAATCTGCAAGTGTGTGGCTCACACTCACTGGGTCGGGGGTTCACGCTGGAATCTTAAAGACACATCTGATCACTTAAATGAATCTTCACCCTATGAAAAATAATTAAATTTAGCTATGCCAATTCTTAATATAAGATAGTTAAATTAATGTATAATTTATTATGCATTATACAGAGGATAAAGACACTCAAATGAACCTTGAATATTCGTTGTTTTGCCGAAACTACTTAAATGATAGTGACTAGGTGCGTACTAAATGCAACGTGAATATTTCAAGAGCACTTAATAGGACTGTGCATTTATTCAACTTAAATAGGAATGTGAATATTTAAATAACAAAAATGACAAACTTCATCAAATTCATGGGATTTTTTTATCCAGCAGAATGTACAAGCGAAAAGCTGTTATCCTACCTCAGCTCATTTCAAAGCCTAGCCCTATATAACTACAAATTCCATTCCCAGGATACAACCCACAACAGTCGATAAACACCCAAGTGCCTCTTTACTGCCAGGTGAACAAGGGCAACGATACAAGATTTGCCCATATGTATCAATTCTGCGAAGATTGAACCAGTGTCCTTAGGTTGTAAGCTGAAGTCGTAACCAATGAGCTAGGAGCACTTTTATGACAATGAAGGTAAATAGTCTTATTGATAATTATACTATGCCATTAAGATTTAATTCAACATATTTAATAAACGTAAGCTTTGCAATGGCTTAAAAATATTAATAGTCCAATGAATAGGCGTTAATTATGCAAAAGCTGCAACTTAAAGTTTCAAGTTGGTGCTTGTTAATGAGCTTTAAGTTGCAGGTTCGAGTACTAAACCGAGAAAAACAAAACAAGTAGGAACAACTTTAGATAACAGAACAAATTAAAATATATATTTAGATAGGCAGCACTTGAAAGTAACAGTAACACTTGGCAGTAACAGCAACACCTCGAAGTTGCCGCATCCACTAAAGGTAACAACGCATCGAGATAACAGCGACGAACGTAAGCTTATTGCAACACCGCAGCAGCACTAACAACATGATGGAGGCGTTAAGTGCAACTCGAGAAAAGAGCGGCAGCAACCCTGACTGGAGCAACAGGTTGGAGGGCGTGCGAGCCCTCAAGGGCTGACCTAGGCGCCATAACTACCAGTCACCTGTATTGATTATCTCTAGTGGCGTCACGGGACATAAACCCGTCGAGTCATGACCTCGACGATATACACCCGGATATAGGCAAGACACAAGTTGGACACAGGTAAAGTATGGGTGAGATACAGGCCGGACACTTGATACAAGTAAAAATACATCTGATATAGTTATATAGAGGCTAATGTATAATATACAGGATATACACGCTAGTAACAGGCAAGGTGCAGCCAGATATAGCTAAGCTATAGTCAGATACAGCTAAAGTACAGTCAGATACAGATAAGGTACAGTCAGATACAAGTTAAGTACAGGCAGACATAGGCGAGATACAGAAAGAATAGATTTTAAAAAATTATTTCCTAAAAATATGTTACATATTTTTTACATATTTATATACAATGTTTTCGGAATGCCTTTTGTTATGCAGGTTAAATACAGGTAAAATTCAAGCAGATATAAATGAAACACGGAACACAAGCTACATACACGCATAGATGAGATGCAGCACACGTAAAATATATGTATTATTCAGGCAAATATTAATAAGATGCAGTACACAAATTGAATATGGGTGAGATACAGAACACAGGTAAGGTACAAATATGTAAGGCAAAGATACATGCCAAAATTAATAAGAATACAGGTAAGATGCACGGATACAAGCCACGATCGTGAGGAATACAAGTAGAGTACAGTGGGATACAGTCGAAATACAGATTAAATAATATCAGTTAAGGAGCAGGATACTGATAAAATTCAGAAAACAGGAATGTATGTAAGAATACAGACGTAGCATTAAGATACGAGCAGGATTCGCTGAGAACACATGGAAGATGGAATACTGGAGAGATACCGCAGACAGGATAACCCAGCTATTGTTGGAGAATATGCATAATGCAAGTAGGGAAGGATACAGGGGAAAGGGGGTTATGAGCGGTACATGTATAAAGAGCATACAAGAAGTATACAGGAGGTGCACACGCTGTGAAAAGGATACATACATTACAGTGAGGGGGAAAATCAATTTTTTGGCCGATACCGATACTCGATTTAGGCCGATACCGATAGCATCAAAATTAGACGATACCACCGATAATGTGGCACACCCTTAATACATACAGGAGGGATACATACAAACAAGAGGGATAAACAGTTGGGCCACACTTGCAGGAAAGCTGAACAGAAGAGGGATATACATACAGGGAGGTACACACAAAGAGAGGTACACATATACAGGAAGAATAAACGCAGGAGGGATACACACATACAGGAAGGATAAGCAGTGAATACACACGGACTGGAAGAATAAACACAAGAGGGATACACAAAGACTGGAAAGATAAAAGCAGGAGGAATACATACAGACTCGAATGATAAATTCAGGAGGGATACACTCATTATACAGGAAGGATAAACACAGGAGGAATACACACATGTTAGACAGGAAGGATAAACACGGGAGGGATACATACATTAGACAGGAAGGATAAATACATGGGGGATACATACATTATACAAGAAGACATACAGTCTACAGGAGACACAAAGAGAATAAAGGAGACATACAAGAAATGCACGTTATAAGAGGAAGAGCCTCGATACGGAGAACTCCTCGTAAGAAGCTCTTAAAGAGGGACTCTTAAAGAGCATTCTTAAAGAACATCTCTTAAACAGCAACTTTCAAAACGCATCTCCTTCCAGATGGTGAAACCTGCCGGAATTTTTTTTTCTTCCTGAGATAAAATCAAGTATCCCCCAGTTCTCCAGGCGCTGACGACTATGGATTTATACCTGCAGTATATTCCGGTGGTCATCGTTCTTATGGACCAGTCCCAGACCTGCTCTCTTTTAAGGCTATTCTATAGATTGCGATTAGTAATCTATAAAACAGTCTTAAAAGATTACTGATTAGCACACACTCTGAAGGCCTATTCAATTTTGGATGCACTTTTTCAATGGTATTTACAAAAAATATTCACAGGAGCTTAATAAGACCTAATTGAAATAATAATAATAATAATAATAATAATAATAATAATAATAATAATAATAATAATAATAATAATAATAATAATAATAATAAGCTAAGTTATTTTTGAGCGAAGCTATGTCCACTACAACAAAAGACACTGGAGCAGGTTGTACACCCGCAAGGTACTTGTCATAAATACATAACAGTATTAGCTATAACAAGTACACCACTGACATAGGTACATTAGCACGGTACTTGTCATAAATATATAATAGTACTAGCTATAACAAGTGCACCACAGACATAGATACACCAGCACGGTACTTGTCATAAATACAATTCAGAACTAATAACAAGTGCACCAACCGCGCACGTACACCGGCACGGTACTTGTCAGTTTTTATGGCACCAACCTTGTAATTATGAAGCGCCATCGCCGCAAGCAGGTTCACTTGGGGCAAGTGCTTTTGAGAGTCGGAGGGGGTGCCGCAATGACAATGAAGGGTTCCTAATTCAAGGAATTTGAGCTACTTTCTACTTGTATGAAAACTGGTAACTCCCATTCACCAGGCGCTGTATGGTTTAGCGCCTCCACATGAATACTCGTATACTAATAATTACACAAGGGGTAAGTGTAATAAAAGAACAGTGTATATTTCCTTACAGACTAAAGGGAAACACAATTAACATCACACCTATTTCTGTAAGCTATGATTTTATGAACGAAACATTTACTTAACTCACAACAGACTATAACAAACTAAAGTTTATGAAAATGTGATGGACGGACGGTTGTATGTACATACGTGTGTGTGTATATATATATATATATATATATATATATATATATATATATATATATATATATATATATATATATATATATATATATATATATATATAATAGAGATAGAGAGGGGGAGACAAAGGGGGAGAGGGAGAGAGAGAGGGGGGAACTTGTGTTTTAGGAAGGGTGACGCCGTAATAATAATTTAACGGACATCAGCGAAAACAGGCTCACTGAGCAACAGGTCGTGTCCTTCCGACTGAGCTTGTTAATGCTGTTTTACTCATTACTAATACTGCATTTGTTTTTTATTAACCTTAATAAATTCGTTTAATAGCAGTTATTGTGACCTTCATCAGATATTTATACTAACCGGCTGCAGTACTTACTTCAGTAATTAGCATTGATGCACCATTTTGCGGTGATGTTTGTTTTGTTACTTCCACTAACCTATCATAATCGCTTCACCTCAAACTGAAGACTAGTCTAAAATGTCAACGACAATATTTGTGTGAAGACATTGAATGGTCAGCCATTCAAGACGTACGTGAATCCTGCAGAAGTTATGATAATGTAAATTAAGTCACTTCTGTAATGAAACTGTCTGTGCATACCTACATGAGTACAGAATCACATTACAAGGATGACAGACATTTCAGTGATGTGCTGGTATTCGAACAGATGGTCTTACGATTGTGAGGATGCCAGTTCATCCTTCTGACAACCTAAAATGCTATAAGAATTCTCCAGCTATAAATCTGGAAAAGTTTTTGCTGCCCACTAACTGCGACTAATACAAGCGATATTTGAAGAATTCCTGACCCCACCAGCAGGCATATGCCTGAGTCTCCGTTAGTTGATGGCACAAGTCTTACCAGATTTCTGGCTAGAGAGTTCTTGTGACTGTCTATGATGTGACTGGGAGAGGGACGGACTGGCATTCTAACAATCCTCAGGTCGTCGATTTAAATCTAGGCATTCCAGTGAATTATTACAAGCTTTCATTGCAAATTTTCAGTACGAGGGCTCAGACGTTTGGACATGATGTAGATATAAAAATAATAAAATCACTATTAATAATAAACTTATACCCTACATCATTGTGCCATGTCACGTGGCACGGCTGGATCTATGGGTGATGAATCATTACTGGCTTGTGTGTCAAAGGGCTGCTTGTTAAGACTAGACTGATTACACTGGTCAACAACAACAATAAAATTTGCTGCCAGAGATATATGAACGTAATTATTTTGGGGTTGCTGAATTTGAAAATAACAGTAGGTTTTTTTTTTAAATTGGCTCTAGTTTGTGAGATGGTGCATACCTACCTCAATTAACAGGGAGCTTAGCCATAACTCGTGTATGTGTACATATAGTGATAATTTGTATATATAGTTTTAATAAAGATTAGAATTTTATTTTTAAATAATTTAATATTTAATGAGAGGAGTTTTATCAATAACGACCACGTGACAACATTGTAACCCTTATTTCGTTATTTTTTCAGAGAATCATGTGTTCTTCACAAAGCGCCTACTTAAACAATCCCAATGCATTTTACGGTATTTGTGACGAATACTATTTGCAAAAACAAAGAAAAAAATCACAGATTTTGTAAAACAAAGTTTTTTTTTTTTTTTTTTTTCAACAAGTCGGCCGTCTCCCACCAAGGCAGGGTGACCCAAAAAAGAAAGAAAATCCCCAAAAAGAAAATACTTTCATCATCATTCAACACTTTCACCACACTCACACATTATCACTGCTTTTGCAGAGGTGCTCAGAATACAACAGTTTAGAAGCATATACGTATAAAGATACACAACATATCCCTCCAAACTGCCAATATCCCAAACCCCTCCTTTAAAGTGCAGGCATTGTACTTCCCATTTCCAGGACTCAAGTCCGACTATATGAAAATAACCGGTTTCCCTGAATCCCTTCACTAAATATTAACCTGCTCACACTCCAACAGATCGTCAGGTCCCAAGTATCATTCGTCTCCATTCACTCCTATCTAACACGCTCATGCACGCTTGCTGGAAGTCCAAGCCCCTCGCCCACAAAACCTCCTTTACCCCCTCTTTCCAACCCTTTCGAGGACGACCCCTACCCCTCTTTCCTTCCCCTATAGATTTATATGCTTTCCATGTCATTCTACTTTGATCCATTCTCTCTAAATGACCAAACCACCTCAACAACCCCTCTTCTGCCCTCTGACTAATGCTTTTATTAACTCCACACCTTCTCCTAATTTCCACACTCCGAATTTTCTGCATAATATTTACACCACACATTGCCCTTAGACAGGACATCTCCACTGCCTCCAACCGTCTCCTCGCTGCTGCATTTACCACCCAAGCTTCACATCCATATAAGAGTGTTGGTACTACTATACTTTCATACATTCCCTTCTTTGCCTCCATAGATAACGTTTTTTGACTCCACATATACCTCAACGCACCACTAACCTTTTTTCCCTCATCAATTCTATGATTAACCTCATCCTTCATAAATCCATCCGCCGACACGTCAACTCCCAAGTATCTGAAAACATTCACTTCTTCCATACTCCTCCTCCCCAATTTGATATCCAATTTTTCTTTATCTAAATCATTTGATACCCTCATCACCTTACTCTTTTCTATGTTCACTTTCAACTTTCTGCCTTTACACACATTCTCAAACTCATCCACTAACCTTTGCAATTTTTCTTTAGAATCTCCCATAAGCACAGTATCATCAGCAAAAAGTAACTGTGTAAATTCCCATTTTGAATTTGATTCCCCATAATTTAATCCCACCCCTCTCCCGAACACCCTAGCATTTACTTCTTTTACAACCCCATCTATAAATATATTAAACAACCATGGTGACATTACACATCCCTGTCTAAGACCTACTTTTACCGGGAAGTATTCTCCCTCTCTTCTACACACCCTAACCTGAGCCTCACTATCCTCATAAAAGCTCTTTACAGCATTTAGTAACTTACCACCTATTCCATATACTTGCAACATCTGCCACATTGCTCCTCTATCCACTCTATCATATGCCTTTTCTAAATCCATAAATGCAATAAAAACTTCCCTACCTTTATCCAAATACTGTTCACATATATGCTTCAACTTGATCTACACATACCCTACCCACTCTGAAGCCTCCTTGCTCATCCGCAATCCTACATTCTGTCTTACCTCTAATTCTTTCAATTATAACCCTACCGTATACTTTTCCTGGTATATCTTGCTTATTTTGAAGTGATGCTTGGAGAACAAGACAAGTCTTGGGCTCCCCATATGGTTTGCAAAACCTATGTAGAATGCTTACGACAGTGGAAAAATAGGCAAAGGAAAAGTTTAAACTTCGGTGTGCCTATGCTGAATGTGAAAGGTTTCAACCGATACAGTTTGAAAGTCAAGTTGGAATATCTTGATTTGGAGTCAGCAAGAAGACCTGTGCCACACAGCAAAGACATTCCCGTACCAGTGTTTACAACACTGCCTGACCTTCCGTCGTCAGATGTTATAAAAACTCAAAGTTTACGATGTAACACGGGTAATAGCATGGAAAATGAATATGAAGTATGCATTTCAACACCCCAGCACTTTCCCAAGAACTCATTGATCTGATACATGACTTCAGTCTGTCAAAGCATCTGAACTTTTAGCATCCAGACTAAAAGAAAATAAATCTCAACAAGAAATTAAAATAACAGCTTATCAGACAAGAGAGACTGAACTCCTTTCTTACTTCAGCCAAGATAAAGAACTTGTATACTACAATAACATCCCTGGACGTCTTCGAATGGGACTTGAATATCGACCAGGAGACAGGAGGCTGTTTATAAGACAGCCCCATTAGGATCTTGAAATGTGTCTTATTGCACATTGGTAACCAATATGTATCTCTTCCAATTCCTCACTTAGCAAAACTTAAAGAATACGAAAATATCAAAATGGCCTTGCAGAAGCTTTGTTAGTATAAGCACAAGATGTCTTTTGTGTTGGACTGAAAATGGTAAACTTCTTGCTTGTGTGATCTAAAAAAAAAAATCAATGCGATTTGTAAGTTAGCCCCGCCTGATCAATATATTTTTCACATCTTTTATGTTTTTCAATGGTATATCAAATTTCTCAAAGACTAGAGCCAATCAAGCAAAACCGATGACATATTCAGAATCAGCACCACAAACTTACCCGAAAATTAGTGTAATATCATTGGCCAGAAAATGAGTGCTGACCAGTGTTATCTAAGAGAACAAGGTTGACACGGAGTGTCTGTAGGAGAGTCCAGACTCGAAGATTATGAAATGTACCAGTTATTTACGGGTCTGACCTAGGTGCAAAGAAAGCAGACTACTGAATCCAGCATGAGTAAGACAGACTCGCAGCTGGCCTAATGCCAAATGTTACCCAAGCGCTACATATCTTAAGGTACACCACATTGTTTCGCCGCGCTTCCATTATAGACCAGCTGCACCACTGAATGGGTCACCTTATGATACAGACCCATATCAAGAGATTTTGCTTAACGAATAAACCAACACGGCATCGGGGTCAGACGAGGACCGGGACAGAGCAAGACGTAGAGGCTGTGGTAAAGTGCGAGCAATGATCAAGGTGTCAGAAATGAGTACAAAAAAAGTCTTGAAGTAGAACAGCTAAATCTATGAAGCCTGAACCAGAGAGTAGTCCCATGCTCTATTTCTGTGATCAGTAAGACAGTAAAATATTCCGATAGCTATTATTGTTTAGCCTTCGATTCACATTAGGTGCTGCTAGGCTTAGTTCACTAGTTCGTGTAGTGCCCTCCTGAAAGTGAATGATGACTATACACTTATATCCACTATTGAAACAATTTTCATCAATAATCCTGCGAAGCCCTGTTTCCTAAAGACAACACACATCCTCTATGTAATTACATAAATCAAGTTCGCGTTAGTCAAAGCCGGTCAATAAATTTACAGGAAAGCTTGCTGATGCGAATGCACAAAACGACTGCGAGAACTCTGTTCTGGTTATTTGCTCTGATACGAAACGATGTACGTATTGTAGGTACAGTTAAATAAAATTAGCATGATTACCATCAATGCTTACATGTTTATTGGTAAGAAAGGGAAAAATGACGGAAACGGTTATCTCATTCTTGCGTACCTGCATATACCCTATCGGATTACGAATAACGTTAAAGCTAACAATTAAATTTTCTTTTACTATTAAATTTACTAAGCTGAGGTATTACCCAAAAAAAACTTAGTCCAGTCTAAGGTATACTTCTATCTTCCAGATGAAACCCACAAAAAAATAGGTTAACTCCCATGTTAGGCGAACATGGGCAGCAGGTATAAGGAGACTTGCCCATATGTTCTACTCACCCAAAATTAAACCTAGTCCTTTGGTGAGGCGAAAGTTCTACAATGGAGCTACAAGCCAACTCTACAATGTAATTATTCGGGCAAGGATTGTGCAGAACACAAGTAATACGTATAGGTTTTAAACTTTAAAGAAGACACACGAAGAGCCAAGGTGTGCCTTGAAAGACGATGTTTAATGCTGGCAACATGAGCTGCGTCACATATATCACACACATACGTGGTGTCACAACCATCTGCCAAACTCATATACACCACCTAACATAGTTCATAGACGGCGCAGCTTCCACCTTGGCATTCACACAATTAGTTTTCGAGAACAAAACACTATGCTAGGCAAGAGGCTTAATTCACTTTATTTTTGTAACAAAAATATCAGAGCACCTTCTCAAGCTCCTCAGTACACCACAGTGAAAAGGAGAAAAACTATAATGATCCTTTACAGCACATACCGAGAGGTGCGTCTCGGTATATTTAAACCGATATTTTATTTAACTCCATATTTCACAAATTAATGCATATTTACTGGTAGTACACATGTGAATTACAGCCTTAATGATCCTCACGCAGTAGATAGGGTTTATTCATAAAAATCCGACAAGGCAACCACTGATTCGACAACGTTATGGTGGATAAAAATAACTCGTTTTAAGAGCAGATTCAATCTATTTGTCAGCTTCGTATATTCAGACAGAAATACAATAAACAAAACTAGCATAATAAAATGTTCCACGCTAATTTAGGCAATACTAGTAGTTTAATTTGCCATCCTATATATCCTTGCAGGCACAATAATCACTTTGTTAGATTTAATCTCACTCAATTTACATGAGGGTCATTGAGGTAAAACCCCACTTAAAAACTACCATTAAAGCTACATAAATCCTCAGAAAATTCATTGTATTTGCACGCAGATACTCTTGGATATAATGCTGTATTTTGACATATGCGCACAGATACTCTGACATAAATAATACTGTGCGATTCTGTACGATTCTAGCTGTACCCTAGATTACCCGTGTGAACTTTATCAAACAATAACATAAAAACGTTTCATTTTTTCTGGGCAAAATCACCTGACGTGTTCAGTGTCGGCTCAGCAGCGGCGCTCAGCAAGATGTTTGAAATGTCAGTTATAAGCTTTAAACCCGTGCAGAGTAGATCATTCGGTTCAAAGAGTGGTGAAAGCTTGAGACTCGGTCTGCTAAGCGCCAGAGACGGTACCTAACTGGTTTCCTACAAGTGGGATTATTTCTAACATGATTTGCTAGACCTTGGGGAAGGTTCATGAAGAACAACTCATTCTTGTCGCCGGAGGCTCAACCTAAGTATTTGTCCATTCTTCTTGGGAGAATATTGATTACCTTTATATGTGGACATTTAATGCATTGAAACCTACAGCTACAATTATTAGTAGAAGTAGTATTAGTAATATTATATACAAAAAAGAGACGATGAACCCATAGGGCTCATAGAGCCACAGGGAATGGGAGGTAATCAGGTTTGATAACAGAATATACAGGGTAGCTCCAACTGCTTGGATAAGTTGCGTAAATTAACTGTAATGACACGACTGCAAACAAACCACGGTACGGGTGGGGTAGGAACTCGCGGCAAGCGAGTCGTAAAACTCCAGGCCAGGCTTACACGCTGGACTGAGAAGGAAGTATTGGTTTGGCATGAAGGGAGAACTTTGGGCAGCTTTAAATATAGGTTGAACGGGTACATGAGTGGTGAATTGGACCTGCTCATAGTCCTACTGCAGCGTTTCTTCATTCTTATGTTCTTAAACAGACTTTCATCTGCAGTAAGGCACCCCTTAATGGGTTAAAATGATAAGTATTCTTATATTAAAATATCTTATTATTTGTGAATATACCGAATATATTTCATTCAAAGTAAAATCAAATAAATATCAACACATTTGTTTTTTTCAATATTAAATTGACAAATTAGTGCTGTTATCCTGGCCTTAACTAACATCAAAGCCTAGGCCTTTCTAAGGCATACTACTACCCCAGGATGCTACCCACAACAATCGACTAATTCCAAGGTACCATTTACTTACTGATGAAAGACATCAGTTACAATGAAGTCCTTTACGAATGGATGTTTCACCCACGAGTGGGCTTATTGAGAAAGCCCATTTGTGGGCGAAATATTGTCAATAACAACTTCATCGCAGCTAGTCTTTTTCACTATATGTCGTCGTTACGCCTCCAGTTAGTACCTACATACTGCTAGGGGTACAGGGGCAACATGAGAACTGCCCATTCGACCCCACTCGCCCCACCGAGTTGTTGAAGCTATATACAGATGAGCTCTCCTTGTGAATAACGGCATTTTATTTTTATTGTAATCACGGGAAAGCGCTAACCCCCCGTATGGAATAACATTGACTCTGAGAAATGCGAAGCATTCAGCATCGATCAAAGAAGTTTGGTCCAATTCCTTGGATCAAAAGCCCCTCACCGGCATCAAGGCACCTCCCATGAGGGAGAAGCACAAAGCCCGAAGAGGGAGGTTATACAATGCCTGAGGAATGGGAGACTTTAGGTTTGATCCATGGAAGTGGAGGGTAGGAGGGTAGGAAAAAAGCTCTTACTATCATCAAAGCAACGAATACAGTGTGGCAAGAATTTCTAGTGGGAAAAGTGCAGAAAGTCTTTAAAATTAATGTATTTTAAGTACTCTTAGCCTATCGACTGCACGAGGTCCATTAAAGCTGAATTTCACCAGTATACCACCAGTCAAAAAAGACTAATTCTTTATAGCGGGATTAAATTAAGCTCTGAGTGTGTACACACAGAAATATACACCTTTGTGAATATACCCTTGAAAAAACATGCAAAGCACTATTAGGAGGGTTTATTTGTATTTTGAATATTACTGCAAGCTTCCACAAACAAAATTTTCAGTGAGGCTAAACTAACCTAGACTATTAATTTACATTAAATTTAAAAAAAAAAATAAATTCTAAAATAATGGTAAAGATGTGAAACGTTAATTTACTATTAAATGGCTTTCATATTCCTTAATAGTTCACATTATCTCAAATTACATTCTATAAAACTATATGCGTAAAATATAGTAAATATCAGGATATATTGATACAAAATTAAGAACAAAATTAAGTATTAGTACCTTGTGGCCAGTGCTCCATCAGGAACGATTTTATTCATTAACAAGAGCAAAACCAATCAGAAGATTAAAATAACAACATGGAAAGCCTAGCATCATCTACACACAATCCTGCATGAGAAGTGGATTGCTGATAAGGTAACTGATGAAAGTAGTGACATGAAACTAAGGGTGGAGTAATCAGATTTGATGCAAGGAAAATTATTATAATCAAAAGAAAGCGCTAAACCTTAATCCGAGGAAAGGAAAGACAAATCCTTGGATTAAAAGTTCTTCACCGGTATCAAGGCAACCATCTTGAAATGTCACCAGCCCAACATAATACCTCTTGCATTATTATAATACATTATCATGAAATGGTTTGTGATTTTGATGGTATGGAAGCCTACAAGGATTCTCAGATACATTTTGCTCTCCAGACATTGTTGTGAAACTAATGTCTGGAGAGAAATGCTGACACGATAGAAACAGACAAACGCAGTGCAATGAGATCCTTTATTGATAACGTTTCGCCTGCACAATGGGCTTTTTGATATCACAAAAAAGCCTAACCTGACTCTATACCTCACTACGCTCCTTATACTTGCATGCTTTTCCAGGTTTTTCTGTGAACTGAAAAACCCACTGCCTGGGCGAAATGTTGTCAATGAAGGATCTCATTACACTGCGTCTTTGTTTCCAACTATTATGGCTGCTGGTGTGTGCGTGTGTGTATGTTGTCGATGTGTGGGTGACCCCATCCATAAGATTTGGTGGATGTCCATTCTTATTTGATTTTATGTATATATATTTTTATATCACTTATTTTGTGTTGTGCTGAATTATATGCCTGGCATAAGCTAGTATATGTCCAAAGAATAAAGAACGATGCACTGTTATTTTCCTTCTACTGTATTTCATTTTTTTTTAGGGAAAGTTTTCTATATAAAACGTGCTGTTGGTTACCGACATGCAGTCTCTCTTTCGAATTTTAAGTTACATTACGCCACCGGTATATCAGTCACGTATGTTGTTGACCATGAAAGGGGAAATAACCAACAATGATTGTCTAAAATGTCTTATCAATCAGTAATTATTATTTCCAAAATGACACACAAAAGCTTACTTTCAAAGCACAAATAACCCGCACGTAAGAGAAACTTATGACGACGTTTCGGAGAGTACAAACAGGAAGTGGTTTGTCTGAAGCTCAGCAGACGGAGGATCAAGCCTCCACTACGTCTTGTACGGAATGACCCACATGGGTTTAACGCTTAACCTGAATTAAAAAAGTTCTTAACTTACGTTCAAAGCGCCACTCACAGGGGTATGGCGCTATGGGCAAAATACTTGATTGGAATTAGTAACCCAGGAAGGTTAGTAACCCAGCAACACCCCGAAACAAAACTCCAGTGGCTTACTTTCCTTCGTGTTTTTATTGAAAATAATTCCAAACAGTGGCAGTGTTAAAAATAAACTTGTCCATTACATCCCACCTCACACGGGTTTATATTATAATCATGGGGGAGCGCTAAACCCGTAGGGCTTATACAGCACCTGTGGGGGGGGGGAAATGGAAATTATTCAGGCTCAATTCAGGGAACTGGAGCACAGATCCAATTTCCTAGATCAAGAGCCCCTAACCAGCGTCAAGGAACCTCCCTGAGGGGACACGGGATTAAGTTTGAACCCGATCTTCCCATATAACACCGTGCTTGTGGTTATGACAGCATTTACATCATAAATATAAACCACAACAACAAATTTCATTCTGCAATCAATTAATATAACTTACCTGACTGATGACAGGTTCAGCAGCCTTGTTGATGATTCTTCCCTGAAGAATACCACCTGCGATATATGTTGTCAGTTAATCCAAAATAAAAGTGCTGCAGCCTAGTTATACATGTTACGCATGACTTCAGTATCTCACTGATGCACGGATAGACTGCAGCGTCTCCTGGTGATTAATAACTGACAAATTTTCAGCCACTGAACGAAAAGTTTAACCTGTGAGTCTGGTTGTTTCCCGCCTTCTGTGTCCACCACCGCGGAGTGATACAACCTTATTTTATATTAGTGTTGTTATAATATATTTTATGTTGAATTATCTCTCTAAATCATTCCTTTCAATTCCCAAGCTTGTAATTACATCCCTTTGGCTTATTCTACATAGTTCCACTGTGTTGTAAGTAATTAAAAATTAAATTTCTTCACTTGACATTTCGCGTTTGCAAAGTAGATCCTCTTTGTTTCACTATTTATGATGTTAAATCCTTATTCTTTTTTATTAATAAAGTTCTAATAATTCAGTCACATTAGTTATGTAATTAAGAACTTAATTAGATAATGTAAAATCCATCTTGTATTGATACTTGTCTTTATTTTTTCCACGTTCACATTCATGCTTGAATAAACATTTATTATATATTGTTTTAACATAATTATTAATCTACAATTCATTTTATCTTCAAAATCAAATTTAAAATGTTAAAATTTCCCTTATGGATAATTTTTTAGCCAGTCAAATTTCCCTTATGGAAAATTTGACTAGCTAAAAAATATTTCAGGAAGTAACAAATTTCCTCACACTATGTTCCTGATGTATCGTGTGAATATTGCATTCTTAACTCTTGAAACAAGACATATACACCGAGAGGTGTATGTTTCTCAGTGTATATACGCTGAAAGTTTACTCTAGTCTCTATTCTAGTTCTTCTTGACTGGTGGTGGACAGGTTACATGAAGCCCCAATGACCTGCCTGTAGGTCATAGACTTTAAACCCAATTAACTAAGTAATAAATTTGTCTGGAGTTATTTTGTGTTATCAAGGTCATAAAGAGCCAATGAGAGGATCATGGAAGTATCACCATTCGTGTCAGCTGATTTTTTTCCTCCCGAATAAATTCAGAATTATTATATTTTTGCAGTGTACCAGAGGTTATAGTTGTTTTATTAGTGGTGGGACAAGTGTCTCCCAACACGGGTCTTATTAATCACATAGATGACCATTCTTAATCACATATGCAAAAAAGGTGTGGTGGACGCGCTGCATGACCCATGGGTCACAAAGTGTGGGTTTAGCGCTTCGTATAAATAAGAATAAATATGTAGCTAGTCAAGTGTGGTCATAGAAGGGTTTTCTGTATGACTAAAGCAACTTTTATAGTGATTCTTCTAAGCGCTAATTATCTTTACCCAATTTATTGGTAGTTTCCCCTATTAATCCTAGGTAGTATTATGCTTGGCGGGAGAAATGGGAGCTTTTTGCTTTGTATCCCGAGCAAGTTTCAGTCACATGATGACTCGGTCCTCGGAGAGTATGGTCATGTGACCGATGCCTTCCGCTGGCTGACCAATCCGTCCCAAGCAAAATTTGGCGTCACATTATAAAGGTATACGTTAAAGTCCATTATCATTTAAAAACAAGGATCATCACACAGTAGCGTCCTCAGAAAAGTGTCATTCGTAGTTGAATGGTACATGGGGTTTGAAGCCTAGCTACTACACGAGGGTCATAAAGGCTACATGTTCACCACCAGTCAAGGATCCATAAAAGAGGAATTACAGAGGAGTGACAGAACTTGTAACAAATCCTACAATAGAGTTGACAGAACTTGTAACAAATCCTACAATAGAGTTGACAGAACTTGTAACAAATCCTACAATAGAGTTGACAGAACTTGTAACAAATCCTACAATAGAGTTGACAGAACTTGTAACAAATCCTACAATAGAGTTGACAGAACTTGTAACAAATCCTACAATAGAGTTGACAGAACTTGTAACAAATCCTACAAAAGAGTTGACAGAACTTGTAACAAATCCTACAAAAGAGTTGACAGGGTTAGTTTACTCAGTACCAGGGCTGTCATTTCAAAAAAGTGACTACCCACATTCAGTTCAGAGGATGATGTTCCAGGGATTGTTAAATAATTTACCCTTCAAGAGGACGCCTTGACACTTTTGAAGGGTTGGTGATCCAAAGAATTAGAGTTACCCTTCCCTTCCTTGAAATCTACCTATCTAGAGTCTACCTGAAGGTTATTCCGGGGATAAATGCCACCGCGACCCGGTCCCCGACCAGGCCTCTTGGTGGATCAGGGCCTGATCAATCAGGCTGTTACTGCTGGCCGCACTCAATCCAATGTACGAACCACAACCCGGATGATCGGGCACTGACTTTAGGTATCTGTCCAGTTCCCTCTTGAAGACAACCAGGAGTCTATTAGTACTCATCTTACGTATGATGGGAAGCTGTTGAACAGTCTTGGGCCCCGGACACTTATTGTGTTTACTCCTTATGTACTCGTGTTATAATTTGTGAATTCCTTACCCGATCGACTTCAAACTATCAACGGCGATAATTTGAGTATTTAAGGATATTCGACTCTGTACCAGCATCACTGGTGGTGGGAGAAGACACAGGTAGGGCATTCAATAAACATTCTGTAGAATACAGGGCCGTAGAGAAGCAGGTAGCAAACATAAGCAGAAGACTAGAGAAGCAAGTAACAAATACAAGACTGTAGAGAAGCAAGTAACAACAAAATACTAGATAAGCAAGTAACAAACACAATATTAGATAAGCAAGTAACAAACACAATATTAGATAAGCAAGTAACAAACACAATATTAGATAAGCAAGTAACAAACACAACAATACTAGAGAAGCAAGTAACAAACACAACAATACTAGAGAAGCAAGTAACAAACACAATACTAGAGAAGCAAGTAACAAACACAATACTAGAGAAGCAAGTAACAAACACAATATTAGAGAAGCAAGTAACAAACACAATAGAAGCAAGTAACAAACACAATACTAGAGAAGCAAGTAACAAACACAATAATACTAGAGAAGCAAGTAACAAACACAATATTAGAGAAGCAAGTAACAAACACAATACTAGAGAAGCAAGTAACAAACACAATAATATTAGAGAAGCAAGTAACAAACACAATACTAGAGAAGCAAGTAACAAACACAATACTAGAGAAGCAAGTAACAAACACAATAATACTAGAGAAGCAAGTAACAAACACAGTACTAGAGAAGCAAGTAACAAACACAGTACTAGAGATGCAAGTAACAAACACAATACTAGAGAAGCAAGTAACAAACACAATAATACTACAGAAGCAAGTAACAAACACAATACTAGAGAAGCAAGTAACAAACACAATACTAGAGAAGCAAGTAACAAACACAATACTAGAGAAGCAAGTAACAAACACAGTACTAGAGAAGCAAGTAACAAACACAATACTAGAGAAGCAAGTAACAAACACAATAATACTAGAGAAGCAAGTAACAAACACAGTACTAGAGAAGCAAGTAACAAACACAGTACTAGAGAAGCAAGTAACAAACACAATACTAGAGAAGCAAGTAACAAACACAATAATACTAGAGAAGCAAGTAACAAACACAGTACTAGAGAAGCAAGTAACAAACACAATACTAGAGAAGCAAGTAACAAACACAGTACTAGAGAAGCAAGTAACAAACAAACAATATCCTTCAACAGAGCGCGTCAAGGGTAAATAATCCGGGGAATCTTTGTTTTAGAGTTGAATAAATCCTGGTGATTGTCACTAAGTATCCACTGCTAGAAAGCCTTGAAGACAGTGGTTCATACCCAAGAATATCTGTACTCCTCTGGTTAAGAATCTTGTACCCCTCGGTCGAAACCAGGGGCACCTGTACCCCCCTGGCTAACAACCTTGTACCCCTCGTTCGTAACCAGGGCCACATGTACCCCTAGTTAACAACCTTGTTCACATCGTTCTTAACCAGGGTCACCTGTATCCCTAGTTAACAACCTTGTAAACATCGTTCTTAACCAGGGCCACCTGTATCCCTAGTTAACAACCTTGTACACCTAGTTCTTAACCAGGGCCACCTGTATCCCTAGTTAACAACCTTGTACACCTCGTTCTTAACCAGGGGCACCTGTACCCCTAGGTAAGAACCTTGTACCCCTCATTCTTAACCAGGGCCACATGTACCCCTAGTTAAGGACCTTGTACTCCTCATTCTTAACCAGGGGCATCTGTACCCCTAGGTAAGAACCTTGTATCCCTCATTCTTAACCAGGGACACCTGTACCCCTAGGTAAGAACCTTGTACCCCTCATTCTTAACCAGGGCCACCTGTACTCCTAGTTAAGAACCTTGTACCCTTCATTCTTAACCAGGGCCACCTGTACACCTAGTTAAGAACCTTGTACCCCTCGTTCTTAACCAGAGGCACCTGTACCCCTAGGTAAGAACCTTGTACCCCCTCGTTCTTAACCAGGGGCACCTGTACCCCCAGGTAAGAACCTTGTACCCTTCATTCTTAACCAGGGCCACCTGTACTCCTAGTTAAGAACCTTGTACCCTTCATTCTTAACCAGGGCCACCTGTACACCTAGTTAAGAACCTTGTACCCCTCGTTCTTAACCAGAGGCACCTGTACCCCTAGGTAAGAACCTTGTACCCCCTCATTCTTAACCAGGGGCACCTGTACCCCCAGGTAAGAACCTTGTACCCTTCATTCTTAACCAGGGCCACCTGTACTCCTAGTTAAGAACCTTGTACCCTTCATTCTTAACCAGGGCCACCTGTACCCCTAGGTAAGAACCTTTTACCCCTCATTCTTAACCAGGGGCACCTGTACCCCTAGGTAAGATCCTTGTACTCCTCTTTCTTAACCAGGGGCACCTGTACCCCTGGTTAAGAACCTTGTACCCCGCGTTCTTAACCAGGGGCACCTGTACCCCTGGTTAAGAACATTGTACCCCGCGTTCTTAACCAGGGGTACCTGTACCCCTGGTTAAGAACCTTGTACCCCTCGTTCTTAACCAGGGGCACCTGTACCCCTGGTTAAGAACCTTGTACCCCTCGTTCTTAACCAGGGGCACCTGTACCTCCCTGAGAATATAAAAATAATATGTCTGTAAAATACATTGTTTAAGTTTAAGATAGTTTAGGTTATTTGTGTTTGTCTTTTTTTTCATGAACTCGAGATGCAGGGAAAAAGTAAGTGTTGAAGGAACTGCAGTTCCTTGAACAATCTTACTCAGTCGTCCTCCGTCACTCGTGAGGCTGTTAGTGCGGGAAAGAAACTGTTCACTACGACTGAAGTGAAAAAATAATTTACAGGAAGTGATTCAGTGTTTCCGAGATTACTTTCACTACAGAGAGGTTTCTGTGGTTCAATGTTTCCGATATTACTTTCACTACGGAGAGGTTTCTGTGGTTCAGTGTTTCCGATATTACTTTCACTACGGAGAGGTTTCTGTGGTTCAGTGTTTCCGATATTACTTTCATCACGGAGAGGTTTCTGTGGTTCAGTGTTTCCGATATTACTTTCACTACGGAGAGGTTTCTGTGGTTCAGTGTTTCCGATATTACTTTCATCACGGAGAGGTTTCTGTGGTTCAGTGTTTCCGATATTACTTTCATTACGGAGAGGTTTCTGTGGTTCAGTGTTTCCGATATTACTTTCACTACGGAGAGGTTTCTGTGGTTCAGTGTTTCCGATATTACTTTCATCACGGAGAGGTTTCTGTGGTTCAGTGTTTCCGATATTACTTTCACTACGGAGAGGTTTCTGTGGTTCAGTGTTTCCGATATTACTTTCACTACGGAGAGGTTTCTGTGGTTCAGTGTTTCCGATATTACTTTCATCACGGAGAGGTTTCTGTGGTTCAGGGACGCGTACGGAAGGTATTTATAATCTGAATTCCATGGATGATAATGAAATAATGAGAGATGATCTTGGTGGAATTTGAGTCAGTGACGATGGAAAACTTTTGGTGAACACAGTTCAGAATATTCCCACAGTTAGCAGAAAATCTTTCGAGGTTCTCGTGCCATTTGCCACTATCTGTGTGAACAACTTTTTCAAAACTTCTGAACAAAAAAACAAAAGCTAGAAACCGTCTCGATATAAGTGATGACATACGAGTGACTTCAGAAACAGAACCTGGTTTTAACATCATCACTAATGAACGTCAACAACAAAAGTCACTTTATAAGACAAGTGAGTCTTTTATATTTATTATCGAGTATATATAAATTTTATTTAAAACTGTCTCATTGATCTACTTTACCTATATATTTGTTTTTAGTGTAAAAAAAATAAGAACATTTTCCCGAAAGTAATTACAGTTTTATGTTGTTTTTCTTTACGGAAGTTAAAAAGTAACTTAAAAAGTAAGACAAACGAGGGGGGGGATGGGGGAAGCACTTACAAAGTTAAGAAGTAGTCTTTAAGAAGATACAGTCGTCTTTACTCCCCCTGACGTATACCTCTGCAAGAATAAACAAGCTAAGATGTAACCAGTGATTTACCTGTGGCCTTTTTCGAGAATTTTACTGCTTAAGAGGAAACCATTTTTGATCCGAAGAATTAGAGGGTAGCTCTCACACTGAGTGTCCGTGGTTCAATCCCCGGCATGGTCAGAAACGTTGGGCATGTTTCCTTGCACCTGCTGTCCCTGTTCACCTAGCAGTAAGAAGGTACCTGGATGTTAGTCGACTAGTGTGGGTCACATCCTGGGGGACAAGACTGGAGGAACCTAATGGAAGTAAGACAGACAGTTCTTGATGACGCACCGACTTTATTGGGTTATACTGGGTGGCTAACCTTGCTAGTTTAAAATCCGAGGAAACTCTTGTCTTGTCTTACCCCTCTTCCCTGATGGGATAATGGTAAGCAGGAAGAAATTGAAATATGACACATGACAGAATAAAGATGTAGAAGTGACAGTAAGAGCAGTGAAGAGAAAGGAAGAGCAACGGAAGATGAGGGAAGTAAGGAGAGAAAGACCAGAAGAAGAAAGAGGGAGGGAACAGCAGAAAACGAGGAGGGAGGGACGGAGAAAACAATAGCAGAAGAAAGAGGGAGAGAGAGGGAGGAAACAACAGCAGAGAGAGAGAGAGAGAGAAAGTAGGCTGGATGGAAGAGGAGCAGATGACAAGTGACAAGAACGTCTGCGAGGAAGTTCAAGGTGAAATGGCCTATTGCTGCCTCCCTCTCCCTCCTTCCCTCCCTCCCTCTCCCTGCCTCCCTCTCCCTCCCTCCCTCCCTCCCTGCCTCCCTCTCCCTGCCTGCCTCTCCCTGCCTCCCGCTCTGTGACTCTCATTAAATTAAAGGTGTAATGGTCCCACACACCAAGCCCAGACTACAGGGGATCCCAAACACTGGTCCCAGGGAGCCCAGACTACAGGGAATCCCAAACACTGGTCCCAGGGAGCCCAGACTACAGGGGATCCCAAACACTAGTCCCAGGGAGCTCAGACTACAGGGAATCCCAAACACTGGTCCCAGGGAGCCCAGGCTACAAGGAATCCCAAACACTGGTCCCAGGGAGCCCAGACTGCAGGGGATCCCATGCACTGGTCCCAGGGAGCCCAGACTACAGAGGATCCCAAACACTGGTGCTAGGGAGCCCAGACTACAGGAATCCCATACAGTGGTCCAAGGGAGCCTAGACAACACACTGGTTCTAGGGAACCTAGATCATACACTGGTCCCAGGGAGCCTAGATCATACACTGGTCCCAGGGAGCCTAGATCATACACTGGTTCCAGGGAGCCTAGATCATACAGTGGTCCCAGGGAGCCTAGATCATACACTGGTCCCAGGGAGCCTAGACCACACACTGGTTCCAGGGAGCCTAGACCACACATTGGTCCCAGGGGGCCTAGACCATACATTAGTCCCAGGGATCCTAACCAACACACTAGTCCTAGGGAGCCTTGAGGATACACTGGTCCTAGGGAGCCAAGACCTCAAACTGATTCCAGAGAGCCAAGACCACAGGGAGATAATGGAGTACGTAGCTGAGAAGTGCCGGTGACAGACGAAGAATGGGACACAGAAGAAACAAAGTGGACCCTTGGTTCAAACAAAAATGCAAAAGCAAAAAAAAAAAGTAGAAAAGAAAAGTATAAGAACAAGGAAAACTATAAGAAGAAAAGGACGGAGGAGAACAGAGAAGTGAACATATTAGTAAGAAATAAATATGCTAGGGTGAAAAGAGAGACTGAGAGACAACTTGAGAATGAAATAGCAACCAACGCCAAGTCTGGACCAAGCTGCTTCACAGCCACGTCATAAGAATAACAACAGTAAAAGAACAGGTAATTCGAGTGAAGAAGGAAGGAGGAGAGCTCACGAAAAATGACAAGGAAGTCTGCTAAGTGCTGAATAAATGATTCAAAAAGATCATAGTGGAAACAGGGGAAATGCTAGAAAGCCTAGGGAAAAGACTACATCAGCAGGAACTGGACACCATACACACAACAGGATAAGATGGTAAAAAAAAAAAACACTTTTGGTGAAGCTGGACACATCAAATATGGTGTTACCTAACAAAGTGTCACTGTAGATTCTGCGAGAGCAGCAGAATCACTATCCGAACCACTAGGTAAGATCTACAAGTCAATGAACACGGGACAGTTGACAAAGAAGTGAAAGACAGCGAATAAAGTACCTATATTTACGAAATAAGATAAACAGGAAGCATTGAACAACAGGTTAGTTTTGCTGACATGTATACCATGCAAGGTAATGGAGAAGATATTCAAAAGGAGAGTAGCAGAGCACTTGGAGAGAAATAATTTCATAAAAAAGAACCAAGAAGGGTTCAGAGATGACTAGTCTTGTCTTACCAACCTTTTGGAATTCTATAACAAAGTAACGGAAGTGATATAGGAGACAGAGGGTCTGGTGGATTGCATTTTCTTAGATTGCAAGAGGGCATTTAATACTGTATCCTTCATGAGATCGGGGCAAAAACTTGAGAAGCTGGCAGGAATACCTGGGAACGTACGCCGGTGGGTCGAGAAGTACCATAAGAAAAGGAAACAAAGAGTGATTAACCGGGAAGAGATGCCAGAATAAGGAAGAGTAACAAGCGGGGTATCACAAGGATGGGTAATCTAGACTTCACTGTTTCTGGTTTATGTGAACGACATAGCAGATGTTGCAAATTGATCTGGATAAACTGTAGGGTTGGTCAGATGAATGGCTGCTTACAAATCACAGTACGGGTAGAGTTAGAACTCACGGCAAGTGAGACGTAAAACTCCAGGCCAGTGCGTAAGCCACTGGACCACCTGGCTACAATAAGATTCATTCAACTAGGAAAACAAGATAACAATATACAGAATACCCAGAGGAATTGATAGGGTAGATAGGCACAGGTTATTTGAAAGGCAGGAAGCAGATGCTCGGGGACACAGCTAGAAGGTAAAGACACAGATGAGTTACAGGGATGTCAGGAAGCATTTCTTCAGTCAGAGAGTGGTCGGGAAGTGGAATGATCTCGACGAAGAAACGGTGGTGGCAGACCCCATACGTAGCTTTAAGAATACATACGATAGAGCCCACGAGGCTAGGAGAGAATGGATCTGGCAAGCGGCAAATTGAGAGACAGGGCCAGGAGATAAAAGTCAACTCCTTCAACCATACATACGTAGGTGAGTACATTATTTCCAGAGAACCCAGAACACACATTGGTCCCTCCCACAGTGCCAAGACCAAACTCTGGTCCCTCCCAGGGAGCCCAGACCACACACACTGGTCCCTCCCAGGGTGCTCAGACCACACACACTAGTCCCTCCCAGGGTGCCCAGACCACACACTGATCCCTCCCAGGGTGCTCAAACCACACACACACTGGTCCCTCCCAGGGAGCCCAGACCACACACACACTGGTCCCTCCCAGGGTGCTCAAACGACACACACTGGTCCCTCCCAGGGAGCACAGACCACACACTGATCCCTCCAAGGGTGATCAAACCACACACACTGGTCCCTCCCAGGGAGCCCAGACCACACACACTAGTTCCTCCCAGGGTGCTCAAACCACACACACTGGCCCCTCCCAGGGTGCCCAGACCACACACTGGTTCTTCCTAGGGTGCTCAGACTACACACACTGGTTCCTCTCAGGGTGCCCAGACTACACACACTGGTCCCTCCCAGGGTGCTCAAACCACACACACTGGTCCCTCCCAGGGTACCCAGACCACACACTGATCCCTCCCAGGGTGCTCAAACCACACACACTGGTCCCTCCCAGGGTACCCAGACCACACACACTGGTCCCTCCCAGGGTGTCCAGACCACAAGGACTCACACACTCACAACACTCAACTGCATCTGGAGCCAAGAACTGAAATTCCCTTTTAAACTCTCGTCTTTTAAAACAAGCATTTAGCGTGATATTATTATAATTATTATTTTATTATTGTTATTATTACTATTATTATTATTATTATTATTATTATTATTATTATTATTATTATTATTATTATTATTATTATTTATAAATACACAGATATTACAGATGTAATGGGTAGTTTGTAAACAATTTACAAAGGCCCATCATTCTGTTCAGCATTTGTGGCAGATATTGACTATCAGTATACAAGTTGTGAGATAATACCTTAGTTACGGTATAAAAGTTATGATGATGACGACAAGTATTTTGGTTGATGAATCATTATTGCCAAAACGTTTAGTCTGCACAACAGGCTTCTTCAATCAAATATCAGGGAGTGCAACGTTAGAGACAATAGACTAGTGGTTTTGTCGTGGTGAGTCCGTCACCCTCGGCGGGAGGTTGTCAGTTCCTCAAGACTAATGTATAGGCTTGTTGGTACACACTGCAGAGTATGGAAGGTTTCATCATTAACATCACTGTTGCTGCACAGGAAACCTTATATACTTCTCCTGGGAGCTTCCACTGGCACTGTTCCCATAAGGAAACCTTCATTAACACTGTGGAGGAAATGGAGAATAAAGTTTATATCAATTTTAAATATCGCAGCAGATTAATTTCTGACCTACTACAGCCTCCCTTGACCCCCACTGGAACTTTTGATCTTCCTTGGAACCTTCCCGTACCCCTCCAGGAAACCTCTCCTCCCCCCTCCTCCTCCTCCTCCTCCGGTCAAGTGGGCAACCTCTTGCCAAACATGATAGTTACTCTGGCACTAAGATGTTATATATATAACACTGGACATCAAAACACACACTCGCCATCTAATTATACGCCAGCAGTATCTATTGTCTGAAGGAACACTGATGCCAATACACACAGACTGGAGGGCAAATCCACCGTCTGCAGGAGCAATGATGCCAACACAAATTGATATACATGATATTAGTTAGTTTATTACGTTTAAAGCCTATCGTCTACACGAGAGTCATTAATGCTGCTTGCCACCTTCACTCAAGTATACTTTAATTCCTAAACTATGGATTACAGTAAACTCAATGTAGACTGACTAACATATATATTTCTCGGTGCACACACCGTTGCCGAACACGCGTTATTAATTTTAAACGCATCATTGTCGAGGAATAACGTAATTGCAGATTGTAAATACCTCAGTAAGAGTAGTCTAGTAATCTTATATTTCAGCTAAAACGTCACCTTACAAGTCTTGGCCCCTTGTAAAGTCCATAAAGAGTGCTGGCCGCTTTTAAAACAGTGGGTTGGAGAACAAATTCAGGTCAGATACGATAGACGTTGCTGCTGTTGGCTAATTCGCCAATAAAAAAAGAACTCACCTGACACGGGTCTTTGTGGCAAGATTACAATGGTGCTGGCTAGAGAGTAGTTTTTGAGCACACAGTGCATTTACTTATGGCCTAGTCACACTCAAAGATAGTCAGGTCAGGGGTGAAGAAATTTATATAATTAGATCGCGGGGCGTTCACAACAGCTTTTGTCCCAAAATTTATATTCCCCCCCCCCCCCCCGAGATATTTTAACTAGCTACGTCGACGATATTGTGCTCTTACAACACATTTCCAGCTGGAGAATTTAAGGCAGACTGCTCGAAGTTGAACCCTCGATGTAATTTACAAAGGAAAGTCACAACTTACTTGTAAACTAGACTAATAATAACACGAGATGGCGACATACTCCAATTTAAAATTTTCAAGAAATCATGTTACCACCGCGATCTCAATCATATACGTCTTCGTGACACTAGGATGAAAAAAAAATGCACATAAACATGAAGTGTGTATAATTTATACAACTTGTAGGCAAGAATATTCTAGAGAAGAATGCTGGATCATCCCTGACGTCTTCCTCAACCTGAGACCATCCACACATTTTATTAGAGTAGTAAAAACCTTTGAAGTTTTTCCACACTTGTAATATTAAAGCTGGTTGAGACTTCTTAATACTAGCCACTCACTCAACACCCTCACTGCTCTATATATTGTCAGTGTATTTCTCTTATGCACTGAGACCAGCAGTGTATATACACTGAGGCAATAAAATCACAATAAACAGGTGATATTACTATATGCAAAATAACCACTGTGAAAAGAATAGTGAACTTCCAATCACTTTCGTGATTTCTCACATTATCAAGGAACTGATAATGTGAGATATCACGAATGTGCTTGGGACTTCACTATTCTTTTCACAGTGGTTGTTCTTCATATACACTGAGGTGTATATATCTCAGTATATACACACTCTAAGAGTTTACTTTAATCTCGGTTTATGGGATTAACGCATCTTGACGGGTGGTGTTCAAGGGAAATGAAACCTTAATGACCATCGTGCAGTCGATGAGATTTAAACCTAACAAACCAACATAATCAATGCATTCCTTCAAGGGGAAGAGTGCTTTAATGATGGAGAAGGGCTCTTCATCCAAGGAAGTGAAGCCATTCTCCTCTTCCTCTAATCCACCCTTGTAACTCCTATTCCACAGGCGCTATAAAAACCCGCTTCTCAATAACAATAATAATAACAATCATAATAATTATAATAATAATATTATAATAATAACAGTAATAATAATCTTCGCTATGAGGATAGTATGAGGGTCCATGAGGATAGTATGAGGGTCCATGAGGATAGTATGAGGGTCCATGAGGATAGTATGAGGGTCCATGAGGATAGTATGAGGGTCCATGAGGATAGTATGAGGGTCCATGAGGATAGTATGAGGGTCCATGAGGATAGTATGAGGGTCTATGAGGATAGTATGAGGGTCCATGAATCTGCACTCTCTAGGAAGGCGTAGAATTAAGGGAGATATGATTGAGGTGTATAAATGGAAAACAGGAATAAATAAAGGGGATGTAAATAGCGTGATAAAAATATCCAGCCAAGACAAGACTCGCAGCAATGGTTTCAAGTTGGAAAAATTCAGATTCAGGAAGAATACAGGAAAGTACTGGTTTGGTAATAGAGTTGTGGATGAGTGGCAGGTGTGTAGTTTTAAAAATAGGTTAGATAAATACATGTGTGGGTGTGAGTGGGACGTGACTAGCTTGTGCTGCTAGGTCTTATGCTGTGCTCCTTCCTTAAGTGAAAGTGACCTAACTAGGTGGGTCACTGGTCTAAGCCGGGGAGAAACATGGACCTGCCTTGCATGGGTCAGTAGGCCTGCTACAGTGTTCCTTCTTTCTTATGTTCTTATGTTCTTAACAGAAATAGTAACAATAATAATAATAATAATAATAATAATAATAATAATAATAATAATAATAATAATAATAATAACAAGCAGGACCTGCTAACAGGGCAACATGAGGTAGTATTGAAGACCCAACAGTCAATAACCTCGTTAGGTTCATAGTAAACATCGATGTCGTTAGGTGCAGGGTAAACATCAAGGAGGCGGAGTGTACCATACAAATGTTATAACAATGTTTGTGTAGAAGCTGTGTGTGTGTGTGTGTGTTTGTGTGTGTGTGTGTGTGTGTGTGTGTGTGTGTGTGTGTGTGTGTGTGTGTGTGTGTGTGTGTGTGTGTGTGTGTGTGTGTGTGTTAGTGTTAGTGTTAGTGTTAGTGTGTGTGTGTGTGTGTGTGTGTAGACGGCTTTACCGACAACACGTGTGTTAGTGTTTGTAAGCCAGTTTTAGTTTACGCACTAGCCTTGTTTTAAGACTCGCCATGGGTTCAAAGCCCCACCCGTTCCTTGGTTTGTTTGTAATCGTATGATTACGATTTCGCGAGTCATGATGGTGGCTTAGAGGGGACTTGAGCTAGAGTTTGCCATCCCCACGCTGGTGGGAGATTAATCTGTAAAAACTTACATTTGTGCTCTCACGCTAACCTTCTTCCATGGTTTGTGATTATTATTATTATTATTTATTATCTCATTGCAACCACTAAACTCGAAAGGGCCATACGGCGACTTGGTAATGGAAGGCAATAAATTTTGATCTATGAAGTGCTCGCATTCTTCGGATCGAGAGCCCTTCACCGGCATCAAGGCACCCTTCCTAAAAAAAAAAACATACCACGGACGGGGATAGAACCCGCGATCAGAGAGTCTCAAAACTCCAGGCCGTCGCGTTAGCCACTGGACCAGCTAGCCACAATAAGATTCGTCCAACTAGGTATATTTCTACACCATAGGAAGGTTAGCATAGGCACCGCTGTGACCACAAATGCAATTTTTTTTGTGGTCACAGTGGTGCCTATGCTAACCTTCCTATGGTGTAGAAATATACCTAGTTGGACGAATCTTATTGTGGCTAGCTGGTCCAGTGGCTAACGCGACGGTCTGGAGTTTTGAGACTCTGATCGCGGGTTCTATTCCCACCCGTGGTATGGTTTGTTTGCAATCGTGTCATTACGATTTCGTGAGTCATGTTAACACCCTCCCTGTAACGACGTCTCTGTCCGTGGTGGACCATTGTCAAGCCACAGCTGAGCGAGAATAACCGGGTTATTCCTATACACATGGTGATCACTCATGTGTGTCATTGAAAAAATCCATCCATCAAAAATTTAATGGCACGTGCGAAGGTCTTAGAAAATGGTGATAGTACATTTAGAATATAGTTTGTCAAGTATAGTTGAAGAAAATCTCACTGTATAGAATATTTATGACTTGTTCCAGCCACGGTGTTGTGACTTGTTCCAGCCACGGTGTTGTGACTTGTTCCAGCCACGGTGTCGTGACTTGTTCCAGCCACGATGTTGTGACTTGTTCCAGCCACGGTGTTGTGACTTGTTCCAGCCACGATGTTGTGACTTGTTCCAGCCACGGTGTCGTGACTTGTTCCAGCCACGGTGTTGTGACTTGTTCCAGCCACGGTGTTATGACTTGTTCCAGCCACGGTGTTGTGACTTGTTCCAGCCACGGTGTTGTGACTTGTTCCAGCCACGATGTTGTGACTTGTTCCAGCCACGGTGTTATGACTTGTTCCAGCCACGGTGTTGTGACTTGTTCCAGCCACGGTGTTGTGACTTGTTCCAGCCACGATGTTGTGACTTGTTCCAGCCACGGTGTTATGACTTGTTCCAGCCACGGTGTTGTGACTTGTTCCAGCCACGGTGTCGTGACTTGTTCCAGCCACGGTGTTGTGACTTGTTCCAGCCACGGTGTTGTGACTTGTTCCAGCCACGGTGTTATGACTTGTTCCAGCCACGGTGTTGTGACTTGTTCCAGCCACGGTGTTATGACTTGTTTCAGCCACGGTGTCGTGACTTGTTCCAGCCACGGTGTTGTGACTTGTTCCAGCCACGGTGTTGTGACTTGTTCCAGCCACGATGTTGTGACTTGTTCCAGCCACGGTGTTGTGGCTTGTTCCAGCCACTGTATTGTGACTTGTTCCAGCCACGATGTTGTGACTTGTTCCAGCCACGGTGTTGTGACTTGTTCCAGCCACGGTGTTGTGACTTGTTCCAGCCACGGTGTTGTGGCTTGTTCCAGCCACTGTATTGTGACTTGTTCCAACCACGGTGTTGTGGCTTGTTTCAGGCACGGTATTGTGCTTGTTCCAGCCACGGTGTTGAGGTTTGTTCCAGCCACTGTATTGTGACTTGTTCCAGCCACGGTGTTGTGGCTTGTTCCAGCCACTGTATTGTGACTTGTTCCAGCCACTGTATTGTGACTTGTTCCAGCCACGGTGTTGTGGGTTGTTCCAGCCACTGTATTGTGACTTGTTCCAGCCACTGTATTGTGACTTGTTCCAACCACGGTGTTGTGGCTTGTTCCAGGCACGGTATTGTGCTTGTTCCAGCCACGGTGTTGTGGTTTGTTCCAGTCACTGTATTGTGACTTGTTCCAGCCACGGTGTTGTGGCTTTTTCCAGCCACTGTATTGTGACTTATTCCAGCCACTGTATTGTGACTTGTTCCAGCCACTGTATTGTGACTTGTTCCAGCCACGGTATTGTGACTTGTTCCAGCCACGGTGTTGTGGCTTGTTCCAGCCACGGTATTGTGACTTGTTCCAGCCACGGTATTGTGACTTGTTCCAGCCACGGTATTGTGACCGCAAGTGCGGTCACTTGAATGCAGGTAACAGTGGAGAACAACACCAGTTTAGAAGCTGCAAATATTCAACACCAACACAAACCATAACACTGCTCAATGAAGAGTAAAGAGTCACAATACCGTACCAGGAGCAATTCACCCTGTGACACGCAAAGAGTACGTTACGCTTTGTTCGGCGTATGTGCACACTCCCATATAGGCTGCCTCCCAACCAGTGAACTAGATGCTAAGAGTTTAACGATAAGGGTACCCATCGTTAAATCAGTACCTTGGTTCATTAACCAATCATAGACGAGCCCTCCAAATGCTAAGGTGACGTGGTTCACTCCTAGTCAGCATTTGCCAGACTTACCTCTAGCTGGTTGAAGCACGGTGTTCTCTCTCATGCTTCTGTCTTTGCCTTTATCACCGTGTGGTAAACTTATATTCCACTTCTGTACACAGTGTACATAAGTGTACATATCTGTATACAAACATTTGGTGAAGGAAAATACAATTTAAATATTACTGCTAAGTTTGTCTTGCTGCAACCCATACGACCAAGTCACAGGCCAAAATTACCTGTGTTCGTAATACACACGAAACCCGTACTTAATACCTGAAGGGTGTACCTGGAGGGTGTACCTGGAGATTGTACCTGGAAGGTATACCTAGAGGGTATATCTGGAGGGTGTACCCAGAGGGTGCTCACTGTCCAGTCACAGCTTAACAATAACAATGGTCCATTACGGACGAAATCGTTTTACGTGATGGTAGGAATGCTGGTGTCTTTTTTTCTATCTCATAAACTTGCAAGATTTCAGGTACGTCTTGCTACTTCTACTTACACTTAGGTCACATTACACTTGCATGTACAAGCATATATATACACACCCCTCAAGGGAGGTTCCTTGACGCTGGTGAGTGGCTCTTGATATAGGGAATTGGATCTGTGCTCCAGTTCCCTGAATTGAGCCTGAATACCTTCCATCCCCCCCACATGCGCTGTATAATCCTACGGGTTTAGCGCTCTCCCATGATTATAATAACATGGACGGAGTCGTCGTCACAGGATTGCTGTGTGGGCGTTTTTGGTGAAGTGTAACAAGTGATCCAACCTAAATATAATGAAACAGAAGTTACGGGACCTTCTTTATATTTCCATCCACAAGTGAGGCTCTCTTTAGTTGTGTGTTGAAATGTACAATACTCTTCTCACCTGCTATTCCCTTGTACCACCATTGTAAACATACAACTGTAACATTGTCTCCATGTTGCTTCTCTTGTACCACCATTGTAAACATACAGCTGTAACATTGTCTCCATGTTGCTTCTCTTGTATTACCATTGTTAAAATACATTTTTAACATCATGCCACCATTTACAAAGCTGCTGTCAGACACAAACTGTTAAACAAGTCACCAGGTGTGCCGTGATCACCATATACAGTGTACAACCATTTACAACGACTAGCTTTGTATGTGCCTTGATGTTCGCTTTTTTGGCCATAGAACTGATGACGGAGAAACGTCACCAGAGATAAACACTACTTCCTCCTCGCTGTTTACACTCTGTACCTTTGTCAGCACATTATGTTTATGTCTAGTGAACTAATAAGTGTACTCTTGTAACATGAGCTATAAATCGACTCCTGTAAATACAACTAGCTGGCACATATTTGTATATGTGGCACATAGTTGTATATGTGGTACATAGTTGTATATGTGGCACATAGTTGTATATGTGGTGCATAGTTATATATTTTGCACATAGTTGCATATGTGGCACATACAAAGATTGTATCGGTTCGACCATTACCAATAAAATTTTGCAGTACATGATGTAGCGCAGTCTCCTCAACAACAACATATGAATTTCACCCAAAACATAACGGGAATAAGAACTAAAAATCATATGACATAAGAAAGTTGCGGGAAGACCTGGACACTTGAGAGATGCTGAGTGAATACTGACCTAAAGATAACTTCACTGAAGCTGAATTATTTTGTTGGAAGACGAGGAGAGTAGGAGACCCATGGGAGAGCACCATCTGGCGGGGGAGAGTAGGAGACCCATGGGAGAGCACCATCTGGCGGGGGAGAGTAGGAGACCCATGGGAGAGCACCATCTGGCGGGGGAGAGTAGGAGACCCATGGGAGAGCACCATCTGGCGGGGGAGAGTAGGAGACCCATGGGAGAGCACCATCTGGCGGGGGAGAGTAGGAGACCCATGGGAGAGCACCATCTGGCGGGGGAGAGTAGGAGACCCATGGGAGAGCACCATCTGGCGGGGGAGAGTAGGAGACCCATGGGAGAGCACCATCTGGCGGGGGAGAGTAGGAGACCCATGGGAGAGCACCATCTGGCGGGGGAGAGTAGGAGACCCATGGGAGAGCACCATCTGGCGGGGGAGAGTAGGAGACCCATGGGAGAGCACCATCTGGCGGGGGAGAGTAGGAGACCCATGGGAGAGCACCATCTGGCGGGGGAGAGGAGAGTAGGAGACCCATGGGAGAGCACCATCTGGCGGGGGAGAGTAGGAGACCCATGGGAGAGCACCATCTGGCGGGGGAGAGTAGGAGACCCATGGGAGAGCACCATCTGGCGGGGGAGAGTAGGAGACCCATGGGAGAGCACCATCTGGCGGGGGAGAGTAGGAGACCCATGGGAGAGCACCATCTGGCGGGGGAGAGTAGGAGACCCATGGGAGAGCACCATCTGGCAGGGGAGAGTAGGAGACCCATAGGAGAGCACCATCTGGCGGGGGAGAGTAGGAGACCCATGGGAGAGCACCATCTGGCGCGGGAGAGTAGGAGACCCATGGGAGAGCACCATCTGGCGGGGGAGAGTAGGAGACACATGGGAGAGCACCATCTGGCGGGGGAGAGTAGGAGACCGATGGGAGAGCACCATCTGGCGGGGGAGAGTAGGAGACCCATGGGAGAGCACCATCTGGCGGGGGAGAGTAGGAGACCCATGGGAGAGCACCATCTGGAGGGGGAGAGGAGAGTAGGAGACCCATGGGAGAGCACCATCTGACGGGGGAGAGTAGGAGACCCATGGGAGAGCACCATCTGGCGAGGGAGAGGAGAGTAGGAGACCCATGGGAGAGCACCATCTGGCGGGGGGAGATGAGTAGGAGACTCATGGGAGAGCACCATCTGGCGGGGGGAGATGAGTAGGAGACCCATGGGAGAGCACTATCTTGGGGGAAGGGGGCTAGAAGGTTACGGGAAAGAGGCTAGGGGAGGGGGAAAGGGGAATTGAGGGAGGGAGAATGAGGCTAGGGGATGGGGAAGGGGGCTAGGGGGGGGAGGGGTCCCATACAGATGACAACTATCAGTACAACCTGAGTTAACAAACAGTGACGTTATAAAACTCTCAACAAGACATGTTACAACACAATTTAACATGCGCCGTATTCTCGAGTACGCAGAACCTGACTGGAACCCCTCATCTAGTGAAACACATGGTGAAAGTCGAGAAAATACAAAAGAAGGTGCTTC
>NC_091323.1:19705002-19707502 GCF_038502225.1 Cherax quadricarinatus
CACAGTGCTTGTAGGTACCCTCCACTCTACACAGTGCTTGTAGGTACCCTCCACTCTACACAGTGCTTGTAGGCACCCTCCACTCTACACAGTGCTTGTAGGCACCCTCCACTCTACACAGTGCTTGTAGGCACCCTCCACTCTACACAGTGCTTGTAGGCACCCTCCACTCTACACAGTGCTTGTAGGCACCCTCCACTCTACACAGTGCTTGTAGGTACCCTCCACTCTACACAGTGCTTGTAGGCACCCTCCACTCTACACAGTGCTTGTAGGCACCCTCCACTCTACACAGTGCTTGTAGGCACGCTCCACTCTACACAGTGCTTGTAGGCACCCTCCACTCTACACAGTGCTTGCAGGCACCCTCCACTCTACACAGTGCTTGTAGGTACCCTCCACTCTACACAGTGCTTGTAGGCACCCTCCACTCTACACAGTGCTTGTAGGCACGCTCCACTCTACACAGTGCTTGTAGGCACCCTCCACTCTACACAGTGCTTGCAGGCACCCTCCACTCTACACAGTGCTTGTAGGTACCCTCCACTCTACACAGTGCTTGTAGGCACGCTCCACTCTACACAGTGCTTGTAGGCACCCTCCACTCTACACAGTGCTTGTAGGCACCCTCCACTCTACACAGTGCTTGTAGGCACGCTCCACTGTACTCAGTGCTTGTAGGCACCCTCCACTCTACACAGTGCTTGTAGGCACCCTCCACTCTACACAGTGCTTGTAGGCACGCTCCACTGTACACAGTGCTTGCAGGCACCCTCCACTCTACACAGTGCTTGTAGGCACGCTCCACTGTACACAGTGCTTGTAGGCACCCTCCACTCTACACAGTGCTTGTAGGCACCCTCCACTCTACACAGTGCTTGTAGGCACCCTCCACTGTACACAGTGCTTGTAGGCACCCTCCACTCTACACAGTGCTTGTAGGCACCCTCCACTCTACACAGTGCTTGTAGGCACCCTCCACTCTACACAGTGCTTGTAGGCACCCTCCACTCTACACAGTGCTTGTAGGCACCCTCCACTGTACACAGTGCTTGTAGGCACCCTCCACTGTACACAGTGCTTGTAGGCACCCTCCACTCTACACAGTGCTTGTAGGCACCCTCCACTGTACACAGTGCTTGTAGGCACCCTCCACTCTACACAGTGCTTGTAGGCACCCTCCACTCTACACAGTGCTCGTAGGCACCCTCCACTGTACACAGTGCTTGTAGGCACCCTCCACTCTACACAGTGCTTGTAGGCACCCTCCACTCTACACAGTGCTTGTAGGCACCCTCCACTCTACACAGTGCTTGTAGGTACCCTCCACTCTACACAGTGCTTGTAGGCACCCTCCACTCTACACAGTGCTTGTAGGCACCCTCCACTCTACACAGTGCTTGCAGGCACCCTCCACTCTACACAGTGCTTGTAGGCACCCTCCAGTTTACACAGTGCTTGTAGGCACCCTCCACTCTACACAGTGCTTGTAGGCACCCTCCACTCTACACAGTGCTTGCAGGCACCCTCCACTCTACACAGTGCTCGTAGGCACCCTCCACTGTACACAGTGCTTGTAGGCACCCTCCACTCTACACAGTGCTTGTAGGTACCCTCCACTCTACACAGTGCTTGTAGGCACCCTCCACTCTACACAGTGCTTGTAGGCACCCTCCACTCTACACAGTGCTTGTAGGCACCCTCCACTCTACACAGTGCTTGTAGGCACCCTCCACTCTACACAGTGCTTGTAGGCACCCTCCACTCTACACAGTGCTTGTAGGCACCCTCCGCTCTACACAGTGATTGTAGGCACCCTCCACTGTACACAGTGCTTGTAGGCACCCTCCAGTTTACACAGTGCTTGCAGGCACCCTCCACTCTACACAGTGCTTGTAGGCACCCTCCACTGTACACAGTGCTTGTAGGCACCCTCCAGTTTACACAGTGCTTGCAGGCACCCTCCACTCTACACAGTGCTTGAAGGCACTCTCTGCACTGTCAGTTGTTGGCACAGTTGATACACTTTAAAATTACTTATAACAGACTTGAGTGTAGTGAGAGCGACGTTCAGCGTCACTACGCTTAGCTTCCCCCCCCCCCTCCTAGTGTTCCCTCTCTAACCTTAATGTTGAGGCAATAATACAGTTTTTTGCACAGATTCTGTCGTTGAGCGTTACACTGCTGTTGCCTGGGAACCAAATTCTTCATTTGTTTACTGAGTCGTGAGAGATGAAGCTTTTGTCTAAATTTTTCTCTTTACTGTTTTTAAAATTATTTTTGTTATTCGTAATCTCGTGTTTCTCAATATATAATCGATTGGTGAATTTACTTTAGAGATCTGGAGAATATATTTTTCTTAAAACCTACAACAAATGTAAAATATTAAGCCTAATCTAAAAATTATTTATTATTGTGTTATAATGTTGTGGCTTAGACAGGATTAGTTAATTATAAATGTTGGCTTAATTTTCTAACTTTACGGCCAAATTTGAGCATA
>NC_091323.1:19712502-19715002 GCF_038502225.1 Cherax quadricarinatus
CGGTGAGTAGTGCTGTGAGTGAGCACCCTCGACGGTGAGTAGTGACTGTGAGTGAGCACCCTCGACGGTGAGTAGTGGCTGTGAGTGAGCACTCTCCACGGTGAGTAGTGGCTGTGAGTGAGCACCCTCCACGGTGAGTAGTGCTGTGAGTGAGCACCCTCCACGGTGAGTAGTGCTGTGAGTGAGCACCCTCCACGGTGAGTAATGGCTGTGAGTAAGTATCTTCCACGGTGAGAAGTGCTGTGAGTGAGAACCCTCCACGGTGAGTAGTGGCTTTGAGTGTTCACTCTCCACGGTGAGTAGTGGCTGTGAGTGAGCACCCTCCACGGTGAGTAGTGGCTGTGAGTGAGCACCCTCCACGGTGAGTAGTGCTGTGAGTGAGCGCCCTCCACGCTGAGTAACGGCTGTGAGTGAGCACCCTCTACGGTGAGTAGTGCTGCGAGTGAGCAACCTCCACGGTGAGTAGTGCTGTGAGTGAGCACCATCCACGGTGAGTACTGGTTGTGAGTGAGCACCCTATACGGTGAGTAGAGCTGCGAGTGGGCAACCTCCACGGTGAGTCGTGCTGTGAGTGAGCACCCTCCACGGTGAGTAGTGCTGTGAGTGATCACCCTCCACAGTGAGTAGTGCTGTGAGTGAGCACCCTCCACAGTGAGTCGTGCTGTGAGTGAGCACCCTCCACAGTGAGTCGTGCTGTGAGTGAGCACCCTCCACAGTGAGTAGTGCTGTGAGTGAGCACCCTCCACAGTGAGTCGTGCTGTGAGTGAGCACCCTCCACGGTGAGTCGTGCTGTGAGTGAGCACCCTCCACGGTGAGTCGTGCTGTGAGTGATCACCCTCCACAGTGAGTAGTGCTGTGAGTGATCACCCTCCACGGTGAGTCGTGCTGTGAGTGATCACCCTCCACAGTGAGTAGTGCTGTGAGTGATCACCCTCCACAGTGAGTAGTGCTGTGAGTGAGCACCCTCCACAGTGAGTCGTGCTGTGAGTGAGCACCCTCCACAGTGAGTCGTGCTGTGAGTGAGCACCCTCCACAGTGAGTCGTGCTGTGAGTGAGCACCCTCCACAGTGAGTAGTGCTGTGAGTGAGCACCCTCCACGGTGAGTAGTGCTGTGAGTGAGCACCCTCCACAGTGAGTCGTGCTGTGAGTGAGCACCCTCCACGGTGAGTAGTGCTGTGAGTGAGCACCCTCCACAGTGAGTCGTGCTGTGAGTGAGCACCCTCCACAGTGAGTCGTGCTGTGAGTGAGCACCCTCCACAGTGAGTAGTGCTGTGAGTGATCACCCTCCACAGTGAGTAGTGGCTGTGAGTGAGCACCCTCCACAGTGAGTAGTGCTGTGAGTGAGCACCCTCCACGGTGAGTAGTGCTGTGAGTGAGCACCCTCCACGGTGAGTCGTGCTGTGAGTGAGCACCCTCCTCAGTGAGTAGTGCTGTGAGTGAGCACCCTCCACGGTGAGTCGTGCTGTGAGTGAGCACCCTCCACGGTGAGTCGTGCTGTGAGTGAGCACCCTCCACAGTGAGTAGTGGCTGTGAGTGAGCACCCTCCACAGTGAGTAGTGCTGTGAGTGAGCACCCTCCACAGTGAGTAGTGCTGTGAGTGAGCACCCTCCACAGTGAGTAGTGGCTGTGAGTGAGCACCCTCCACAGTGAGTAATGCTGTGAGTGATCACCCTCCACAGTGAGTAGTGGCTGTGAGTGAGCACCCTCCACAGTGAGTAGTGCTGTGAGTGAGCACCCTCCACAGTGAGTAGTGCTGTGAGTGAGCACCCTCCACAGTGAGTAGTGCTGTGAGTGAGCACCCTCCACAGTGAGTAGTGCTGTGAGTGAGCACCCTCCACAGTGAGTAGTGCTGTGAGTGAGCACCCTCCACAGTGAGTAGTGCTGTGAGTGATCACCCTCCACAGTGAGTAGTGGCTGTGAGTGAGCACCCTCCACAGTGAGTAGTGCTGTGAGTGAGCACCCTCCACAGTGAGTAGTGCTGTGAGTGAGCACCCTCCACAGTGAGTAGTGCTGTGAGTGAGCACCCTCCACAGTGAGTAGTGCTGTGAGTGAGCACCCTCCACAGTGAGTAGTGCTGTGAGTGAGCACCCTCCACGGTGAGTAGTGCTGTGAGTGAGCACCCTCCACAGTGAGTAGTGGCTGTGAGTGAGCACCCTCCACAGTGAGTAGTGCTGTGAGTGAGCACCCTCCACAGTGAGTAGTGCTGTGAGTGAGCACCCTCCACAGTGAGTAGTGCTGTGAGTGAGCACCCTCCACAGTGAGTAGTGCTGTGAGTGAGCACCCTCCACAGTGAGTAGTGCTGTGAGTGATCACCCTCCACAGTGAGTAGTGGCTGTGAGTGAGCACCCTCCACAGTGAGTAGTGCTGTGAGTGAGCACCCTCCACAGTGAGTAGTGCTGTGAGTGAGCACCCTCCACAGTGAGTAGTGCTGTGAGTGAGCACCCTCCACAGTGAGTAGTGCTGTGAGTGAGCACCCTCCACAGTGAGTAGTGCTGTGAGT
>NC_091323.1:19722502-19870002 GCF_038502225.1 Cherax quadricarinatus
AGCTACACAGGTGTGTAAGAGCTGCACAGGTGTGTAAGAGCTACACAGGTGTGTAAGAGTTTCACAGGTGTGTAAGAGCTACAGAGGTGTGTAAGAGCTGTACAGGTGTGTAAGAGCTACACATGTGTGTAAGAGCTACACAGGTGTGTAAGAGCTACACAGGTGTGTAAGAGCTACACAGGTGTGTAAGAGCTACACAGGTGTGTAAGAGCTACACAGGTGTGTAAGAGCTACACAGGTGTGTAAGAGCTACACAGGTGTGTAAGAGCTACACAGGTGTGTAAGAGCTACACAGGTGTGTAAGAGCTGCACAGGTGTGTAAGAGCTGCACAGGTGTGTAAGAGCTACACAGGTGTGTAAGAGCTACAGAGGTGTGTAAGAACTACACAGGTGTGTAAGAGCTACACTGGTGTGTAAGAGCTACACAGGTGTGTAAGAGCTACACAGGTGTGTAAGAGCTACACAGGTGTGTAAGAGCTGCACAGGTGTGTAAGAGCTACACAGGTGTGTAAGAGTTTCACAGGTGTGTAAGAGCTACAGAGGTGTGTAAGAGCTGCACAGGTGTGTAAGAGCTACACAGGTGTGTAAGAGCTACACAGGTGTGTAAGAGCTACACAGGTGTGTAAGAGCTACACAGGTGTGTAAGAGCTACACAGGTGTGTAAGAGCTACACAGGTGTGTAAGAGCTACACATGTGTGTAAGAGCTACACAGGTGTGTAAGAGCTACACAGGTGTGTAAGAGCTACACAGGTGTGTAAGAGCTGCACAGGTGTGTAAGAGCAGGTGTGTAAGAGCTACACAGGTGTGTAAGAGCTACACATGTGTGTAAGAGCTACACAGGTGTGTAAGAGCTACACAGGTGTGTAAGAGCTACACAGGTGTGTAAGAGCTACACAGGTGTGTAAGAGCTACACAGGTGTGTAAGAGCTACACAGGTGTGTAAGAGCTACACAGGTGTGTAAGAGCTACACAGGTGTGTAAGAGCTACACAGGTGTGTAAGAGCTACACAGGTGTGTAAGAGCTGCACAGGTGTGTAAGAGCTGCACAGGTGTGTAAGAGCTACAGAGGTGTGTAAGAGCTACACAGGTGTGTAAGAGCTACACAGGTGTGTAAGAGCTACACAGGTGTGTAAGAGCTACACAGGTGTGTAAGAGCTGCACAGGTGTGTAAGAGCTACACAGGTGTGTAAGAGCTGCACAGGTGTGTAAGAGCTACACAGGTGTGTAAGAGTTTCACAGGTGTGTAAAAGCTACACAGGTGTGTAAGAGCTGCACAGGTGTGTAAGAGCTACAGAGGTGTGTAAGAGCTGCACAGGTGTGTAAGAGCTACACAGGTGTGTAAGAGCTACACAGGTGTGTAAGAGCTACACAGGTATGTAAGAGCTACACAGGTGTGTAAGAGCTACACAGGTGTGTAAGAGCTACACAGGTGTGTAAGAGCTACACAGGTGTGTAAGAGCTACACAGGTGTGTAAGAGCTACACAGGTGTGTAAGAGCTACACAGGTGTGTAAGAGCTACACAGGTGTGTAAGAGCTGCACAGGTGTGTAAGAGCTGCACAGGTGTGTAAGAGCTACACAGGTGTGTAAGAGTTTCACAGGTGTGTAAAAGCTACACAGGTGTGTAAGAGCTGCACAGGTGTGTAAGAGCTACAGAGGTGTGTAAGAGCTACACAGGTGTGTAAGAGCTACACAGGTGTGTAAGAGCTACACAGGTGTGTAAGAGCTACACAGGTGTGTAAGAGCTGCACAGGTGTGTAAGAGCTACACAGGTGTGTAAGAGCTGCACAGGTGTGTAAGAGCTACACAGGTGTGTAAGAGTTTCACAGGTGTGTAAAAGCTACACAGGTGTGTAAGAGCTGCACAGGTGTGTAAGAGCTACAGAGGTGTGTAAGAGCTACACAGGTGTGTAAGAGCTACACAGGTGTGTAAGAGCTGCACAGGTGTGTAAGAGCTACACAGGTGTGTAAGAGCTGCACAGGTGTGTAAGAGCTACACAGGTGTGTAAGAGTTTCACAGGTGTGTAAGAGCTACAGAGATGTGTAAGAGCTGCACAGGTGTGTAAGAGCTACACATGTGTGTAAGAGCTACACAGGTGTGTAAGAGCTACACAGGTGTGTAAGAGCTACACAGGTGTGTAAGAGCTGCACAGGTGTGTAAGAGCTACACAGGTGTGTAAGAGCTACACAGGTGTGTAAGAGCTACACAGGTGTGTAAGAGCTGCACAGGTGTGTAAGAGCTACAGAGATGTGTAAGAGCTGCACAGGTGTGGAAGAGCTACACAGGTGTGTAAGAGCTGCACAGGTGTGTAAGAGCTGCACAGGTGTGTAAGAGCTACACAGGTGTGTAAGAGCTACACAGGTGTGTAAGAGCTGCACAGGTGTGTAAGAGCTACACAGGTGTGTAAGAGCTGCACAGGTGTGTAAGAGCTACACAGGTGTGTAAGAGTTTCACAGGTGTGTAAGAGCTACAGAGATGTGTAAGAGCTGCACAGGTGTGTAAGAGCTACACATGTGTGTAAGAGCTACACAGGTGTGTAAGAGCTACACAGGTGTGTAAGAGCTACACAGGTGTGTAAGAGCTGCACAGGTGTGTAAGAGCTACACAGGTGTGTAAGAGCTACACAGGTGTGTAAGAGCTACACAGGTGTGTAAGAGCTGCACAGGTGTGTAAGAGCTACACAGGTGTGTAAGAGCTGCACAGGTGTGTAAGAGCTACACAGGTGTGTAAGAGTTTCACAGGTGTGTAAGAGCTACAGAGATGTGTAAGAGCTGCACAGGTGTGTAAGAGCTACACATGTGTGTAAGAGCTACACAGGTGTGTAAGAGCTACACAGGTGTGTAAGAGCTACACAGGTGTGTAAGAGCTGCACATGTGTGTAAGAGCTACACAGGTGTGTAAGAGCTACACAGGTGTGTAAGAGCTACACAGGTGTGTAAGAGCTGCACAGGTGTGTAAGAGCTACAGAGATGTGTAAGAGCTGCACAGGTGTGTAAGAGCTACACAGGTGTGTAAGAGCTGCACAGGTGTGTAAGAGCTGCACAGGTGTGTAAGAGCTACACAGGTGTGTAAGAGCTACACAGGTGTGTAAGAGCTGCACAGGTGTGTAAGAGCTACACAGGTGTGTAAGAGCTGCACAGGTGTGTAAGAGCTACACAGGTGTGTAAGAGTTTCACAGGTGTGTAAGAGCTACAGAGATGTGTAAGAGCTGCACAGGTGTGTAAGAGCTACACATGTGTGTAAGAGCTACACAGGTGTGTAAGAGCTACACAGGTGTGTAAGAGCTACACAGGTGTGTAAGAGCTGCACAGGTGTGTAAGAGCTACACAGGTGTGTAAGAGCTACACAGGTGTGTAAGAGCTACACAGGTGTGTAAGAGCTGCACAGGTGTGTAAGAGCTACAGAGATGTGTAAGAGCTGCACAGGTGTGTAAGAGCTGCACAGGTGTGTAAGAGCTACACAGGTGTGTAAGAGCTACACAGGTGTGTAAGAGCTACACAGGTGTGTAAGAGCTACACAGGTGTATAAGCTTCACAGCACAGACCAGGATGGACTGAACGTCTACATAAGTTTCCCCATCTAAGTGCGAGTTGTCGGTGAATTGTTGCAGTCGTTGTATTGTGACTTTGTTCTTCGGGCAAGAGTGTGTTGCTTGTTCCTCCCTGCCTGATACTTCGGGCAAGAGTGTGTTGCTTGTTCCTCCCTGCCTGACACTTCGGGCAAGAGTGTGTTGCTTGTTCCTCCCTGCCTGACACTTCGGGCAAGAGTGTGTTGCTTGTTCCTCCCTGCCTGACACTTCGGGCAAGAGTGTGTTGCTTGTTCCTCCCTGCCTGACACTTCGGGCAAGAGTGTGTTGCTTGTTCCTCCCTGCCTGACACTTCGGGCAAGAGTGTGTTGCTTGTTCCTCCCTGCCTGACACTTCGGGCAAGAGTGTGTTGCTTGTTCCTCCCTGCCTGACACTTCGGGCAAGAGTGTGTTGCTTGTTCCTCCCTGCCTGACACTTCTGGCAAGAGTGTGTTGCTTGTTCCTCCCTGCCTGACACTTCGGGCAAGAGTGTGTTGCTTGTTCCTCCCTGCCTGACACTTCGGGCAAGAGTGTGTTGCTTGTTCCTCCCTGCCTGACACTTCGGGCAAGAGTGTGTTGCTTGTTCCTCCCTGCCTGACACTTCGGGCAAGAGTGTGTTGCTTGTTCCTCCCTGCCTGACACTTCGGGCAAGAGTGTGTTGCTTGTTCCTCCCTGCCTGACACTTCGGGCAAGAGTGTGTTGCTTGTTCCTCCCTGCCTGACACTTCGGGCAAGAGTGTGTTGCTTGTTCCTCCCTGCCTGACACTTCGGGCAAGAGTGTGTTGCTTGTTCCTCCCTGCCTGACACTTCGGGCAAGAGTGTGTTGCTTGTTCCTCCCTGCCTGACACTTCGGGCAAGAGTGTGTTGCTTGTTCCTCCCTGCCTGACACTTCGGGCAAGAGTGTGTTGCTTGTTCCTCCCTGCCTGACACTTCGGGCAAGAGTGTGTTGCTTGTTCCTCCCTGCCTGATACTTCGGGCAAGAGTGTGTTGCTTGTTCCTCCCTGCCTGACACTTCGGGCAAGAGTGTGTTGCTTGTTCCTCCCTGCCTGATACTTCGGGCAAGAGTGTGTTGCTTGTTCCTCCCTGCCTGACACTTCGGGCAAGAGTGTGTTGCTTGTTCCTCCCTGCCTGACACTTCGGGCAAGAGTGTGTTGCTTGTTCCTCCCTGCCTGATACTTCGGGCAAGAGTGTGTTGCTTGTTCCTCCCTGCCTGATACTTCGGGCAAGAGTGTGTTGCTTGTTCCTCCCTGCCTGACACTTCGGGCAAGAGTGTGTTGCTTGTTCCTCCCTGCCTGATACTTCGGGCAAGAGTGTCTTGCTTGTTCCTCCCTGCCTGACACTTCGGGCAAGAGTGTGTTGCTTGTTCCTCCCTGCCTGACACTTCGGGCAAGAGTGTGTTGCTTGTTCCTCCCTGCCTGATACTTCGGGCAAGAGTGTGTTGCTTGTTCCTCCCTGCCTGACACTTCGGGCAAGAGTGTGTTGCTTGTTCCTCCCTGCCTGACACTTCGGGCAAGAGTGTGTTGCTTGTTCCTCCCTGCCTGATACTTCGGGCAAGAGTGTGTTGCTTGTTCCTCCCTGCCTGACACTTTCCTCTACGCAACACTAACAAACGGGAATCTAAATGTATTGTCAGATCAGCTGTCTTGTGTAATTAAGATCAGTTTGTAGCGCTAACACGCTATTGTTTCTCTTCAGTTTCCCTTCACATGACACCCGTGTGGATACTGTCCATGAGAGAGGCGGGGGAGGGAGGGCAGGGGGTTGAAATGTTGGCACTGGTGCCGTTGTTACTTGACACCGGGTGACACATATGGCCAACATTGTGTGTTATTGTGCTGGTAGCTGGTGTTGTTACTTGACACCAGGTAAGACAGCTGGCCAACCTTCTATATTGTCATTGTACTGTCAGCTGGAGCTACACCTACACAACAACTCACCTTCATATACAGATCAAGAGCTAGTCATTTTCAAGAGGGCAAAAATATACATTTTATTGTGTTGTGTATCACAATCCTGGGATTGTGGCTGTCATAGCCTGATACAACTCAGACTTGAAAGTCAGACGTCTTCTAAACTAGAGGATTGCTCTTTACTGCTCTATTGGTATAAAATACCGACAGATTGTTAGGTAAGACACATATGCAACAGTTAGGTATCTTTATTATGAAACTTTTCGCCTACACAGCAAAGAACTCAAAGTGTGAATGAAACTGAATATGTTTACGTGTCATTGTGACAGCTCATGTTGTATCAGTTACTTCGTTAGCTTTTAAGTCTAGGAACTGCAGACGGGGGTCACTGAGACTACACTTACACACAAATACCAGTAATATTTGAAGTCACAACTCACGAAATCGTAATGACACAATTACAAACAAACCGTAACTCGGCTAACGCGTAGGTCTGGAGTTTTGTGACTCTGAACTCGGGTTCTAACCCCACCCGTGGTATGATTTTATATTTGAAGTCTTTGAAACATGGAGTGAAATCACATTTCTGCCTAAACGTGTTCAGTGTATCCATCATTATTGCTCGTGTATGAATGCAGACGAGATATCCGGTCGACAGGTACACGGTGAATGGTGTTAGGAGCGAACGGCGTCACATGCGTCCACGATGCGTTACCACAGAAGTGCAGCGCTGAGTTTTCTCCGCGTAGACCAGCGTCTTCAAGCGACGCCAGATATAAGCCGAGGCTACAATGGAACAAACTGAGATCGAGCATCCTCGCCAGCCACTACACAACCCTTTTACAGTGATCCATCCCGAGGTGCCTGCAGTACAAGACAGCCTGATATTTACTTCCAGTATATACTCGTAGATATACACTTCTAGTATACAGTTCTAGATATACACTTCCATTATATACTTCTAGATTTACACTTCCGGTATACACCTCAAGATATATACTTCCAGCATACACTTCCGTGGCCTGGTGGCAAAAGCTCTCGCTTCACACGGTGAGGGTCCGGGTTCGATTCCTGGCGAAGGTGTGGAAACATGGGACGTGTTTCCTTACACCGGTTGTCTATGTTCACCCATCAGTAAAATGGGTACCTGGGTGTTAATAGACTGGTGTGGGTCGCATCCTGGGACAAAACTGACCTAATTTGCCAGAAATGCTCAGCATAACAAGCCGTTTTCTATATAGTAGTATGTCATTGATGTCAGCTAGACTTGTATACCTTGTAAATGTACTTGGAGTAAATAAAGATATTATTATTATTATTATTATTATTATTATACACTTCCAGATATACACTTCACTGCCACACTATGTCTCGTGTACAATAATAATAATAATAATAATAATAATAATAATAATAATCTTTATTTCTACAAGTACATGTACAAGGTATACAGGTCGAGCTGACATACTACTGTATAGAAAACCCCTTGGTATGCAGATCATGTCGGGCAAATTAGGTCAGTTTTGTCCCAGGATGCGACCCACACCAGTCTATTAACACCCAGGTACCCATTTTACTGATGGGTGACCTGGGGCAGCAGGTGTCTTTTGGAAACATGGCGTAATGTTTTCCAGCTTTACTTAAATTTCTTATATAAAGGACTTACGCACTCTTGATAGGTTGTTTACAGGCGAAATACAAGCTTTAATAACCCTCGTGAACTCCATAGGCTTTAAGCCTAGAAATTAAGTAATTATCTTAAGTAAAAGGACACAAATGCAAGTAATTATCATCAGGCAGCGAGTCACGGAGAGAGTCAACAAAAGTGGGCTCAGGACGTGGACTTAAAAGTGAGTTGGATGAGACTGAAACACACTGCTCGAGAAACAGAGCCCAGGAGCTGTGAAATTTAACATTAGAAAACTCAACTTTATAAATATGGAGAGAAACATAATGAATGAGACAGAAACAGAGAAGAAAAAAGGTACAGTGAGAAATAAAACAATACATATTTATGCATAAAAGAGAATTCTTAACATTTCTCCCTTAAAGGCTTGTTAATTACTTCACCGAGACTGTGTCTTCCCACAGCTGCATCCACAAGTCAACACCTTCTGAACAACACGTAAGTATTTACAAAATGTGGATGACATTTCAAAATTACACATTAAAAACTGACAGCAACATAATAAAATGGATAAATTAGTGACAGCCGAAAGGTGACGCAACGATTTAACAACAGCGCTCACAACCAAGATACAGAGATGAGAGTCAAGCCAGAGAAAACACTAGACGGGCCAACACACACACACACACACACACACACACACACACACACACACACACAAATAAACACACAAACCCACGCACACACACATACACGACACACACACATATACATACACAAAAACACACACACACAAACACACACAAACACACACATACACGACACACACACACACACACACACACACACACACACACACACACACACACACACACACACACACACACACACACATACACACACACAAACACACACACACACATACACACACACAAAGCAGAGGTATGATAAAGCTCACGGTTCAGGGAGAGTGACCTAGTAGCGATCAGTGAAGAGGCGGGGCCAGGAGCTCGGACTCGACCCCTGCAACCTCAACTAGGTTAGTACACACACACACACACGTACACACACCCTGAAAAACAGTTTAGTCTGGGAGTGTCAAAAGTTCGAAGGTGATAATAAATAAAAGGCAGGAGTCTGGCTAGACTGAGGAGTGATTCAGTGACTGGAGCCATGAATCACAGGGAAACATGTTAAGAAGTATTAAGTGTCTACATGAATGTTTAATGTTGTGGCCTCGCTTGCCACTTGCACCGATATTACCCAAGTTTTATATTCAACATCAAGAAGAGCAAATAGAAAACTGCCTGAATATTTATAGAGTCTGTTGAGACGACAAGTTAAGAGTGTTTTGTACGAGAGTGTCTTGTGAGACCACAAGACTAGTATCTTACATGAGTGTCTTGTAAGACCACAAGACTAGTATCTTACATGAGTGTCTTGTAAGACCACAAGACTAGTATCTTACATGAGTGTCTTGTAAGATGGCAGGTCTAGTATCTTACAAGAGTTTCTTGTAAGATGGCAGGTCTAGCATTTTACTTGAGTGTCTTGTAAGATGGCAGCCATATAGTGAGACGGGAAGGAACGTCGTCTTGGTGCACACGATGAAGACAAGAGAGAAAGTGGCAGACAGGTAGACGTTTCTGGTGTGAGTGTGAAGGCAGATATGTACATCGAAGAGGTGATGGGCGGCAGGTCTTGTTATGTGATCCAGCACCTCACCTACTGCCTTAACCACTGAAAAAGTGTTATTATTATTATTATTATTATTATTATTATTACTATTATTATTATTTTATTAATATTATTGTTGTTGTTAGCTGTTGGTGTTGTTGTTGTTATTGTTGTTAGCGATTCCTGAAGGAAGACCTTAAGTGATTTCCTGAATTTATTTTTCCGTCCTCCAAGAATGCCTCTTCCGATGGGCTTCAAATTTTCAACATTGCTGTATTTTAACTGAGAAAAAAATCAAGGAACGACTGGTGTGTGTAGGTGCTGTTTGGTCAATGGTATAGTGACCAGTCTCAGTTTTGACTTTCCTGCGATAACTTGAGAAAGCCTCTTCTGATCGAATTCAAACTTTCAACATTTGTGTGGCATACCGAGAAGAATGTTTGGATTATTATTAGCTCCCGTACCTCGATTGCTAGCGTATTCAGCTCACACACTGAGGTCCTTGGGGTCGATCCCCGGTATGAGTGGAAACATAAGGACCTGTTTCCTGAAGACACCTGCTGTCCATATTCACCCATCAGTAAAATAGGTACCTGGGTGTTAGTCGACTGGTGTGGGTCGCATCCTGGGACAAAACTGACCTAATTTGCCCGAAATGCTCAGCATAACAAGGGGCTTTCTGTGTAGTAGTATGTCATTAATGTCAACTAGGACTCTATACCTTGTACCTTTACTTGTAGAAATAAAGATTATTATTATTATTATTATTATTATTATTATTATTATTATTATGGACTGTGTTGGGGTCTATGTGTCAATTTTATTTTTATAATGGTATGATATATTATTTGTAAAATAAATTAACTTCAGAATATATTTTGTATTCTCAACGCGAACAGAATAGAATGAGATTCTTCCGCAGAAGTGGCTAGTTTATTGTACCCCCTTATATATCCTTTGAATGGTAGTGGCTGGTTTATTGTACCCCCTTATATATCCTTTGGATGGTAGTGGCTGGTTTATTGTACCCCTTATATATCCTTTGTATGGTAGTGGCTGGTTTATTGTACCCCTTATATATCCTTTGTATGGTAGTGGCTGGTTTATTGTACCCCCTTATATATCCTTTGGATGGTAGTGGCTGGTTTATTGTACCCCTTATATATCCTTTGTATGGTAGTGGCTGGTTTATTGTACCCCTTATATATCCTTTGTATGGTAGTGGCTGGTTTATTGTACCCCCTTATATATCCTTTGGATGGTAGTGGCTGGTTTATTGTACCCCCTTATATATCCTTTGGATGGTAGTGGCTGGTTTATTGTACCCCCTTATATATCCTTTGGATGGTAGTGGCTGGTTTATTGTACCCCCTTATATATCCTTTGGATGGTAGTGTCTAGTTTATTGTACCCCCTTATATATCCTTTGGATGGTAGTGGCTGGTTTATTGTACCCCCTTATATATCCTTTGGATGGTAGTGGCTGGTTTATTGTACCCCCTTATATATCCTTTGCATGGTAGTGGCTGGTTTATTGTACCCCCTTATATATCCTTTGGATGGTAGTGGCTGGTTTATTGTACCCCTTTATATATCCTTTGGATGGTAGTGGCTGGTTTATTGTACCCCCTTATATATCCTTTGGATGGTAGTGGCTGGTTTATTGTACCCCCTTATATATCCTTTGCATGGTAGTGGCTGGTTTATTGTACCCCCTTATATATTCTTTGGATGGTAGTGTCTAGTTTATTGTACCCCCTTATATATTCTTTGGATGGTAGTGGCTGGTTTATTGTACCCCCTTATATATCCTTTGGATGGTAGTGGCTAGTTGATTTTACCCCTATATATATCCTTTGGATGGTAGTGGCTAGTTTATTGTACCCCCATATATATCCTTTGGATGGTAGTGGCTAGTTGATTGTACCTCATATATCCATCCTGTGGATGGTAGTAGCTAGTTTATTGTACCTCCATACATATCCTTTGGATGGTAGTGGCTAATTTATTGTACCTCTCATATCAATCCTGTGGAATGGTAGTGGCTAGTTTATTGTACCCCCTTATATCTATCCTGTGGACGGTAGTGGCTAGTTTATTGTACCCCCTTATATCTATCCTGTGGATGGTAATGGCTAGTTTATTGTACCCCCTTATATCTATCCAGTAGACGGTAGTGGCTAGTTTATTGTACCTCTCGTATCCATCCTTTGAACAGTAGCGCGAGGCTATGCACACAAAAGGCCTGGAAACTAGGCCCCAAAACAACAAACAGGAGTGTATATGTGTATTTATATCTACAATTTGTTTCATCTGTTGTAAACAAATTTAAGATATTTGCTTAACAGAGTCAGCTATAATATCATGGTTTTATAAATATTAATATATCTTAAAGATAGTCTCGGCAAAATTAGTAATGGAGATCTCTGATGACTCATTGAAAAGACGATAAATTTTGGATTTAGGTTAATTGTTGAAAAGCTTTCACTTGTTAGTAAAAAAATGTGGATAATGATATTTATGGAGAAGAAGACCAGGTCATCCTCGAGACCAGGTCATCCTCATGATAAGGTCATCCTCGAGACCAGGTCATCCTCATGGTAAGGTCATCCTCGAGACCAGGTCATCCTCATGGTAAGGTCATCCTCGAGATCAGGTTATCCTCATGATAAGGTCATTCTCAAGACCAGGTCATCCTCATGATAAGGTCATCCTCGAGACCAGGTCATCCTCCAGACCATGTCATCCATTGATAAGGTCATCCTCGAGACTATGTCATCCTCATGATAAGATCATCCTCGAGACCAGGTCATCCTCATGCCCAACACATACATGTAGATGTCAACATGTTCCATGGTCACCTTCACAACATCACTGTGCTGGTCGTCACATGGTCACCTTCACAACATCACTGTGCTGGTCGTCACATGGTCACCTTCACAACATCACTGTGCTGGTCGTCACATGGTCACCTTCACAACATCACTGTGCTGGTCGTCACATGGTCACCTTCACAACATCACTGTGCTGGTCGTCACATGGTCACCTTCACAACATCACTGTGCTGGTCGTCACATGGTCACCTTCACAACATCACTGTGCTGGTCGTCACATGGTCACCTTCACAACATCACTGTGCTGGTCGTCACATGGTCACCTTCACAACATCACTGTGCTGGTCGTCACATGGTCACCTTCCCAACATCACTGTGCTGGTCGTCACATGGTCACCTTCACAACATCACTGTGCTGGTCGTCACATGGTCACCTTCACAACATCACTGTGCTGGTCGTCACATGGTCACCTTCACAACATCACTGTGCTGGTCGTCACATGGTCACCTTCACAACATCACTGTGCTGGTCGTCACATGGTCACCTTCACAACATCACTGTGCTGGTCGTCACATGGTCACCTTCCCAACATCACTGTGCTGGTCGTATTGACTTCGTCTTAAAGTACATCAACTTCTCTTCTTCTTCTGTTATACTTGGAGTTAACCTGGAGAGAGTTCCGGGGGTCAACGCCCCCGCGGCCCGGTCTGTGACCAGGCCTCCTAAAATAACAATAAAATAATAATTGTTATTATGAGAAGAAAAAGAAAAAAGAAAAAGAAAATGAAGAAGAAAGAAGAAAATGAAATAATAATAATAATAACAGTAATAATAATAATTACAATAAAAATAAGAATAATAATGATAAAAATTATTACCATTATAATTATTATAATTATAATTATTATTATATTCACAGGGAAGCGCTAAACCCTTATGGGATATCCCACTGCTGAAGGCGAGGAGGTAATCAAGTTGGATCCGAGGAAGGAGAAGATAGCTCCAGTTGCTTAGATCAAAGTGTCTTCCACTAAAGGTATTTCTTGTTACAAGGAGGGTCATTAAGGTCGTAATTCCCATGTACACCATCATTAAAAACTCCTTAATGATTCAATTAGGTGTTAATTACGAGAGAATTTTGTTGTGTGAGTCACTTGCTTTTTAGGAGCAATTTGTCACCTTAGCTTAGAGAGCAATGATAGTTCCAGTGTTGAAAGTCACAAGTGTAACGTTAGCAATGTTTCGCTCACCAGGAGCTTCATCCGTCCAATGTTTCGCTCACCAGGAGCTTCATCCGTCCAATGTTTCGCTCACCAAAAGTATTATTAGTCAAGTGCTTCGCTCACCAGGAGTTTTGTCCAACAAGTGTTTCGCTCACCAGGAGCTTTATCCATCCAATGTTTCGCTCACCAGGAGCTTTATCCATCCAATGTTTCGCTCACCAGGAGCTTTATCCATCCAATGTTTCGCTCACCAGGAGCTTTATCCATCCAATGTTTCGCTCACCAGGAGATTCATCCGTCCAATGTTTCGCTCACCAGGAGCTTCATCCGTCCAATGTTTCGCTCACCAGGAGCTTCATCCGTCTAATGTTTCGCTCACCAGGAGCTTCATCCGTCCAATGTTTCGCTCACCAGGAGCTTCATCCGTCCAATGTTTCGCTCACCAGGAGTTTTGTCCAACAAGTGTTTCGCTCACCAGGAGCTTTATCCATCCAATGTTTCGCTCACCAGGAGCTTTATCCATCCAATGTTTCGCTCACCAGGAGCTTTACACAGTGTAACACATCACAGTAACACAACACAGTAAACACAACACAGTGTAACACAACACAGTAACACACACAGTGTAACACAACACAGTGTGACACAACACAGTGTAACACAACACAGTGTAACACAACACAGTGTGACACAACACAGTGTAACACAACACAGTGAAACAACACAGTGTAACACAACACAGTGTAACACAACTCAGTGTAACACAACACAGTGTAACACAACAGAGTGTAACACAACAGAGTGTAACACAACACAGTGTGACACAACACAGTGTGACACAAAACAGTGTGACACAAAACAGTGTGACACAACACAGTGTAACACAACACAGTGTAACACAACACAGTGTGACACAACACAGTGTAACACAACAGAGTGTAACACAACAGAGTGTAACACAACACAGTGTAACACACACAGTGTAAGACAACACAGTGTAACACAACACAGTGTAACACAACACAGTGTAACACAACACAGTGTAACACAACACAGTGTAACACAACACAGTGTAACACAACAGTGTAACAGTGTAACACAACACAGTGTAACACAACAACAACACAACACAGTGTAACACAACACAGTGTAACACACAGTGTAACACAGTGTAACACAACACAGTGTAACACAACACAGTGTACACAACAACACAACACAGTGTAACACAACACAGTGTAACACAACACAGTGTAGCACAACACAGTGTAACACAACACAGTGTAACACAACACAGTGTAACACAACACAGTGTAACACAACACAGTGTAACAACACACACAGTGTAACACAACACAGTGTAACACAACACAGTGTAACACAACACAGTGTAACACAACACAGTGTAACACAACACAACACAGTGTAACACACCACACTGTGACACAACACAGTGTGACACAACACAGTGTAACACAACGCAGTGTAACACAACACAGTGTGACACAACACAGTGTAACACAACAGAGTGTAACACAACAGAGTGTAACACAACACAGTGTGACACAACACAGTGTGACACAACACAGTGTGACACAACACAGTGTGACACAACACAGTGTGACACAACACAGTGTGACACAACACAATGTGACACAACACAGTGACACAACACAGTGTGACACAACACAGTGTGACACAATACAGTGTGGAACAACAGTGTGACACAACACAGTGTGACACAACACAGTGTAACACAACACAGTGTAACACAACACAGTGTGACACAACACAGTGTGACACAACACAGTGTGACACAACACAGTGTGACACAACACAGTGTAACACAACGCAGTGTAACACAACACAGTGTGACACAACACAGTGTAACACAACAGAGTGTAACACAACAGAGTGTAACACAACACACAACACAACACACAGTAACACAACACAGTGTGACACAACACAGTGTGACACAACACAGTGTGACACAACACAGTGTAACACAACACAGTGTTACACAACACAGTGTAACACAACACAGTGTAACACAACACAGTGTGACACAACACAGTGTGACACAACACAGTGTGACACAACACAGTGTGACACAACACAGTGTAACACAACACAGTGTGACACAACACAGTGTAACACAACACAGTGTGACACAACACAGTGTGACACAACACAGTGTGACACAACACAGTGTGACACAACACAGTGTGACACAACACAGTGTGACACAACACAGTGTGACACAACACAGTGTGACACAACACAGTGTGACACAACACAGTGTGACACAACACAGTGTGACACAACACAGTGTGACACAACACAGTGTGACACAACACAGTGTAACACAACACAGTGTAACACAACACAGTGTAACACAATACAGTGTGACACAACACAGTGTAACACAACACAGTGTAACACAACACAGTGTAACACAACACAGTGTGACACACAGTGTAACACAACACAGTGTAACACAACAGTGTAACACAACACAGTGTAACACAACACAGTGTAACACACAAACACAACACAGTGTAACACAACAGTGTGACACAACACAGTGTGACACAACACAGTGTAACACAACACAGTGTAACACAACACAGTGTGACACAACACAGTGTGACACAACACAGTGTGACACAACACAGTGTGACACAACACAGTGTAACACAACGCAGTGTAACACAACACAGTGTGACACAAAGTGTAACAAGTGTAACACAAAGTGTAACACAAGTGTAACACAAAGTGTAACACAAAGTGTAACACAAGTGTAACACAAAGTGTAACACAAGTGTAACACAAAGTGTAACACAAGTGTAACACAAGTGTAACACAAAGTGTAACACAAAGTGTAACACAAGTGTAACACAAGTGTAACACAAAGTGTAACACAAGTGTAACACAAAGTGTAACACAAGTGTAACACAAAGTGTAACACAAGTGTAACACAACACATTGTGACACAACACAGTGTGACACTACACAGTGTGACACAACACAGTGTGACACAACACAGTGTGACACAACACAGTGTGACACAACACAGTGTAACACAACACAGTGTAACACAACACAGTGTACACAACACAGTGTAACACAACACAGTGTAACACAACACAGTGTAACACACAACAGTGTAACACAACACAGTGTAACACAACACAGTGTAACACAACACAGTGTAACACAACACAGTGTAACACAGTGTAACACAACACAGTGTAACACAACACAGTGTAACACAACACAGTGTAACACAACACAGTGTAACACAGTGTAACACAACACAGTGTAACACAACACAGTGTAACACAACACAGTGTAACACAACACAGTGTAACACAACACAGTGTAACACAACACAGTGTAACACAACACAGTGTAACACAACACAGTGTAACACAACACAGTGTAACACAACACAGTGTAACACAACACAGTGTAACACAATACAGTGTGACACAACACAGTGTAACACAACACAGTGTAACACAACACAGTGTAACACAACACAGTGTGACACACTGTAACACAACACAGTGTAACACAACACAGTGTAACACAACACAGTGTAACACAACACAGTGTAACACAACACAGTGTAACACAAAGGCGTTTGACACAGTTCCACACAAGAGATTGGTGCAAAAACTGGAGGACCAAGCAGGGATAACAGGGAAGGCACTACAATGGATCAGGGAATACTTGTCAAGAAGACAGCAGCGAGTCATGGTACGTGGCGAGGTGTCATAGTGGGCACCTGTGACCAGCGGGGTCCCACAGGGGTCAGTCCTAGGACCAGTGCTGTTTCTGGTATTTGTGAACGACATGACGGAAGGAATAGACTCCGAAGTGTCCCTGTTTGCAGATGACGTGAAGTTGATGAGAAGAATTCACTCGATCGAAGACCAGGCAGAACTACAAAGGGATCTGGACAGGCTGCAGACCTGGTCCAGCAATTGGCTCCTGGAGTTCAATCCCACCAAGTGCAAAATCATGAAGATTGGGGAAGGGCAAAGAAGACCGCAGACGGAGTACAGTCTAGGGGGCCAGAGACTACAAACCTCACTCAAGGGAAAAGATCTTGGGGTGAGTATAACACCAGGCACATCTCCTGAAGCACACATCAACCAAATAACTGTTGCAACATATGGGCGCCTAGCAAACCTCAGAACAGCATTCCGACATCTTAATAAGGAATCGTTCAGGACCCTGTACACTGTGTATGTTAGGCCCATGTTGGAGTATGCCGCACCAGTTTGGAACCCACATCTAGCCAAGCACGTAAAGAAACTAGAGAAAGTGCAAAGGTTTGCAACAAGACTAGTCCCAGAGCTAAGAGGTATGTCCTACGAGGAGAGGTTAAGGGAAATCGACCTGACGACACTGGGGGACAGGATAGGGAGAACATGATAACGATATATAAAATACTGAGAGAAATTGGTAAGGTGGACAGAGACAGAATGTTCCGGAGATGGTACACAGCAACAAGGGGACACAGTTGGAAGTTGAAGACACAGATGAATCACAGGGATGTTAGGAAGTATTTCTTCAGTCACAGAGTAGTCAGGAAGTGGAATAGTTTCGGAAGCGATGTAGTGGAGGCAGGATCCATTCATAGTTTAAGCAGAGTTATGATAAAGCTCACGGTTCAGGGAGAGTGACGCATTAGCGGCCAGTGAAGAGGCGGGGCCAGGAGCTATGATCGATCCCTGCAACGACAAGTAGGTGAGTACAACTAGGTGAGTACATTCACACAAGGGAGAGAGCGGACTTAGTAACGTCCATTGAGCAGGCGGGGCTAGGAGCTGTGAATCGACCCCTGTAACGGCATACAGGTGAGTACACACTCACGCACACACATACAATAGCGGGGGCAGGCTCCATATATAGTTTTAAGATGAGGTACGATAAGGCCCACAAGGTTAAGAGGGCGTGAATCTGGTAAGTGACAAGTTGAGATGCGGGGTCAGGAGCTGATGCTCGACCCCTGCAGCCATATATCGGTGAACACACGGTCCTCGGTACACTCACACACTGTGTGAGTCGTGTGGGGTTTCCCACAAATAAGTCTCAGAGATTGGCACATTACGAAAGGGAACACCCAAATTCTTCTAGTCGTAAACAATGAAACAAATGAGGATCGACTAAGCTGTTCTACATACCTTCAGATTTAAGAATCACATCTAGTGATAAAAAACAAGAGTGGGAGCTAAAAAAACAATACTTTAAAGCTCTAGATCCATCAAGGAGAAAATTGTACCAACTGAACAAAAATATTATGTTAATTGTGTACAAGTTGATGAGGAGGACAAGTGAGCAGCAGCTGGGGGGAGGGAGGGGGGTCTTTATTGATGGTGAGTGTGGGGGGAGGGAGGGGGTCTTTATTGATGGTGAGTGTGGGGGGAGGGAGGGGGGTCTTTATTGATGGTGAGTGTGCGGGAGGGAGGGGGGGTCTTTATTGATGGTGAGTGTGGGGGGAGGGAGGGGGGTCTTTATTGATGGTGAGTGTGGGGGGAGGGAGGGGGTCTTTATTGATGGTGAGTGTGGGGGAGGGAGGGGGTCTTTATTGATGGTGAGTGTGGGGGGAGGGAGGGGGTCTTTATTGATGGTGAGTGTGGGGGGAGGGAGGGGGGTCTTTATTGATGGTGAGTGTGGGGGAGGGAGGGGGGTCTTTATTGATGGTGAGTGTGGGGGGAGGGAGGGGGGTCTTTATTGATGGTGAGTGTGGGGGAGGGAGGGGGGTCTTTATTGATGGTGAGGGTGGGGGGAGGGAGGGGGTCTTTATTGATGGTGAGTGTGGGGGAGGGAGGGGGTCTTTATTGATGGTGAGTGTGGGGGGAGGGAGGGGGTCTTTATTGATGGTGAGTGTGGGGGGAGGGAGGGGGTCTTTATTGATGGTGAGTGTGGGGGGAGGGAGGGGGGTCTTTATTGATGGTGAGTGTGGGGGGAGGGAGGGGGGTCTTTATTGATGGTGAGTGTGGGGGAGGGAGGGGGTCTTTATTGATGGTGAGTGTGGGGGGAGGGAGGGGGTCTTTATTGATGGTGAGTGTGGGGGGAGGGAGGGGGTCTTTATTGATGGTGAGTGTGGGGGGAGGGAGGGGGTCTTTATTGATGGTGAGTGTGGGGGGAGGGAGGGGGTCTTTATTGATGGTGAGTGTGGGGGAGGGAGGGGGGTCTTTATTGATGGTGAGTGTGGGGGAGGGAGGGGGGTCTTTATTGATGGTGAGTGTGGGGGGAGGGAGGGGGGTCTTTATTGATGGTGAGTGTGGGGGGAGGGAGGGGGTCTTTATTGATGGTGAGTGTGGGGGGAGGGAGGGGGGTCTTTATTGATGGCGAGTGTGGGGGGAGGGAGGGGGGTCTTTATTGATGGTGAGTGGGGGGGAGGGAGGGGGGTCTTTATTGATGGTGAGTGTGGGGGGCGGGCGGGGGGTCTTTATTGATGGTGAGTGTGGGGGAGGGAGGGGGGTCTTTATTGATGGTGAGTGTGGGGGGAGGGAGGGGGGTCTTTATTGATGGTGAGTGTGGGGGGAGGGAGGGGGTCTTTATTGATGGTGAGTGTGGGGGGAGGGAGGGGGTCTTTATTGATGGTGAGTGTGGGGGGAGGGAGGGGGTCTTTATTGATGGTGAGTGTGGGGGGAGGGAGGGGGTCTTTATTGATGGTGAGTGTGGGGGGAGGGAGGGGGTCTTTATTGATGGTGAGTGTGGGGGGAGGGAGGGGGTCTTTATTGATGGTGAGTGTGGGGGGAGGGAGGGGGTCTTTATTGATGGTGAGTGTGGGGGAGGGAGGGGGTCTTTATTGATGGTGAGTGTGGGGGGAGGGAGGGGGGTCTTTATTGATGGTGAGTGTGGGGGGAGGGAGGGGGGTCTTTATTGATGGTGAGTGTGGGGGGAGGGAGGGGGTCTTTATTGATGGTGTGTGTGGGGGGAGGGAGGGGGTCTTTATTGATGGTGAGTGTGGGGGGAGGGAGGGGGTCTTTATTGATGGTGAGTGTGGGGGAGGGAGGGGGTTTTTTATTGATGGTGAGTGTGGGGGGTCTTTATTGATGGTGAGTGTGGGGGGAGGGAGGGGGGTCTTTATTGATGGCGAGTGTGGTTGGAGGGAGGGGGTCTTTATTGATGGTGAGTGTGGGGGGAGGGAGGGGGGTCTTTATTGATGGTGAGTGTGGGGGGAGGGAGGGGGTTTTTTATTGATGGTGAGTGTGGGGGGAGGGAGGGGGGTCTTTATTGATGGTGAGTGTGTGAACGTCAACATAGTGTGTGAACGTCAACACAGTGAGTGTGTGAACGTCAACACAGTGAGTGTGTGAACATCAACACAGTGTGTGAACGTCAACATAGTGAGTGTGTGAACGTCAACACAGTGTGTGAACGTCAACACAGTGAGTGTGTGAACGTCAACACAGTGAGTGTGTGAACATCAACACAGTGTGTGAACGTCAACACAGTGTGTGAACGTCAACACAGTGTGTGAACGTCAACACAGTGTGTGAACGTCAACACAGTGAGTGTGTGAACATCAACACAGTGTGTGAACGTCAACACAGTGTGTGAACGTCAACACAGTGTGTGAACGTCAACACAGTGTGTGAACGTCAACACAGTGAGTGTGTGAACGTCAACACAGTGAGTGTGTGAACGTGAACACAGTAAGTGTGTGAACGTCAACACAGTGTGTGAACGTCAACACAGTGAGTGTGTGAACGTCAACACAGTGAGTGTGTGAACGTCAACACAGTGAGTGTGTGAACGTCAACACAGTGAGTGTGTGAACGTCAACACAGTAAGTGTGTGAACGTCAACACAGTGAGTGTGTGAACGTCAACACAGTGTGTGAACGTCAACACAGTGAGTGTGTGAACGTCAACACAGTGAGTGTGTGAACGTCAACACAGTGAGTGTGTGAACGTCAACACAGTGAGTGTGTGAACGTCAACACAGTGAGTGTGTGAACGTCAACACAGTAAGTGTGTGAACGTCAACACAGTGAGTGTGTGAACATCAACACAGTGTGTGAACATCAACACAGTGAGTGTGTGAACGTCAACACAGTAAGTGTGTGAACGTCAACACAGTAAGTGTGTGAACGTCAACACAGTGAGTGTGTGAACATCAACACAGTGAGTGTGTGAACGTCAACACAGTGAGTGTGTGAACGTCAACACAGTAAGTGTGTGAACGTCAACACAGTGAGTGTGTGAACATCAACACAGTGAGTGTGTGAACGTCAACACAGTAAGTGTGTGAACGTCAACACAGTGAGTGTGTGAACGTCAACACAGTAAGTGTGTGAACATCAACACAGTGTGTGAACATCAACACAGTGAGTGTGTGAACGTCAACACAGTAAGTGTGTGAACATCAACACAGTGTGTGAACATCAACACAGTGAGTGTGTGAACATCAACACAGTGAGTGTGTGAACGTCAACACAGTGAGTGTGTGAACGTCAACACAGTGAGTGTGTGAACGTCAACACAGTGAGTGTGTGAACGTCAACACAGTGAGTGTGTGAACGTCAACACAGTGAGTGTGTGAACGTCAACACAGTGTGTGAACGTCAACACAGTGTGTGAACGTCAACACAGTGTGTGAACGTCAACACAGTGTGTGAACATCAACACAGTGTGTGAACGTCAACACAGTGAGTGTGTGAACGTCAACACAGTGTGTGAACGTCAACACAGTGAGTGTGTGAACGTCAACACAGTGAGTGTGTGAACGTCAACACAGTGAGTGTGTGAACGTCAACACAGTGAGTGTGTGAACGTCAACACAGTGAGTGTGTGAACATCAACACAGTGTGTGAACGTCAACACAGTGAGTGTGTGAACGTCAACACAGTGAGTGTGTGAACGTCAACACAGTGAGTGTGTGAACGTCAACACAGTGAGTGTGTGAACGTCAACACAGTGAGTGTGTGAACGTCAACACAGTGAGTGTGTGAACGTCAACACAGTGAGTGTGTGAACGTCAACACAGTGTGTGAACGTCAACACAGTGTGTGAACGTCAACACAGTGTGTGAACGTCAACACAGTGTGTGAACATCAACACAGTGTGTGAACGTCAACACAGTGTGTGAACATCAACACAGTGTGTGAACGTCAACACAGTGTGTGAACGTCAACACAGTGAGTGTGTGAACGTCAACACAGTGTGTGAACGTCAACACAGTAAGTGTGTGAACGTCAACACAGTGAGTGTGTGAACATCAACACAGTGTGTGAACGTCAACACAGTAAGTGTGTGAACGTCAACACAGTGAGTGTGTGAACATCAACACAGTGTGTGAACGTCAACACAGTGAGTGTGTGAACATCAACACAGTGTGTGAACGTCAACACAGTGAGTGAACGTCAACACAGTGTGTGAACATCAACACAGTGTGTGAACGTCAACACAGTGTGTGAACATCAACACAGTGTGTGAACGTCAACACAGTAAGTGTGTGAACGTCAACACAGTGAGTGTGTGAACATCAACACAGTGTGTGAACATCAACACAGTGTGTGAACATCAACACAGTGAGTGTGTGAACATCAACACAGTGTGTGAACGTCAACACAGTGAGTGTGTGAACATCAACACAGTGTGTGAACGTCAACACAGTGTGTGAACATCAACACAGTGTGTGAACGTCAACACAGTGTGTGAACATCAACACAGTAAGTGTGTGAACGTCAACACAGTGAGTGTGTGAACGTCAACACAGTGAGTGTGTGAACATCAACACAGTGTGTGAACGTCAACACAGTGAGCGTTTGAACATCAACACAGTGTGTGAACGTCAACACAGTGTGTGAACATCAACACAGTAAGTGTGTGAACGTCAACACAGTGTGTGAACATCAACACAGTGAGTGTGTGAACATCAACACAGTGTGTGAACATCAACACAGTGTGTGAACATCAACACAGTGAGTGTGTGAACGTCAACACAGTGTGTGAACATCAACACAGTGAGTGTGTGAACATCAACACAGTGTGTGAACATCAACACAGTGAGTGTGTGAACATCAACACAGTGTGTGAACATCAACACAGTGAGTGTGTGAACGTCAACACAGTGTGTGAACATCAACACAGTAAGTGTGTGAACGTCAACACAGTGAGTGTGTGAACGTCAACAGAGTGAGTGTGTGAACGTCAACACAGTGAGTGTGTGAACGTCAACACAGTGAGTGTGTGAACATCAACACAGTGTGTGAACGTCAACACAGTGTGTGAACATCAACACAGTAAGTGTGTGAACGTCAACACAGTGTGTGAACATCAACACAGTGAGTGTGTGAACATCAACACAGTGTGTGAACATCAACACAGTGTGTGAACATCAACACAGTGAGTGTGTGAACGTCAACACAGTGTGTGAACATCAACACAGTGAGTGTGTGAACATCAACACAGTGTGTGAACATCAACACAGTGAGTGTGTGAACATCAACACAGTGTGTGAACATCAACACAGTGAGTGTGTGAACGTCAACACAGTGTGTGAACATCAACACAGTAAGTGTGTGAACGTCAACACAGTGAGTGTGTGAACGTCAACACAGTGAGTGTGTGAACGTCAACACAGTGAGTGTGTGAACGTCAACACAGTGAGTGTGTGAACATCAACACAGTGAGTGTGTGAACGTCAACACAGTGTGTGAACGTCAACACAGTGTGTGAACATCAACACAGTGTGTGAACGTCAACACAGTGTGTGAACGTCAACACAGTGTGTGAACATCAACACAGTGTGTGAACGTCAACACAGTGAGTGTGTGAACGTCAACACAGTGTGTGAACATCAACACAGTGAGTGTGTGAACATCAACACAGTGTGTGAACATCAACACAGTGTGTTAACATCAACACAGTAAGTGTGTGAACGTCAACACAGTGAGGGTGTGAACGTCAACACAGTGTGTGAACGTCAACACAGTGAGTGTGTGAACATCAACACAGTGTGTGAACGTCAACACAGTGAGTGTGTGAACATCAACACAGTGTGTGAACATCAACACAGTGTGTGAACGTCAACACAGTGTGTGAACATCAACACAGTGTGTGAACGTCAACACAGTGTGTGAACATCAACACAGTAAGTGTGTGAACGTCAACACAGTGAGTGTGTGAACATCAACACAGTGTGTGAACGTCAACACAGTGTGTGAACATCAACACAGTGTGTGAACATCAACACAGTGAGTGTGTGAACGTCAACACAGTGTGTGAACATCAACACAGTGTGTGAACATCAACACAGTGTGTGAACATCAACACAGTGAGTGTGTGAACATCAACACAGTGTGTGAACATCAACACAGTGAGTGTGTGAACGTCAACACAGTGAGTGTGTGAACGTCAACACAGTGAGTGTGTGAACATCAACACAGTGTGTGAACGTCAACACAGTGTGTGAACATCAACACAGTGTGTGAACATCAACACAGTAAGTGTGTGAACGTCAACACAGTGAGTGTGTGAACGTCAACACAGTGAGTGTGTGAACGTCAACACAGTGTGTGAACGTCAACACAGTGAGTGTGTGAACATCAACACAGTGTGTGAACGTCAACACAGTGTGTGAACATCAACACAGTGAGTGTGTGAACGTCAACACAGTGTGTGAACATCAACACAGTGTGTGAACGTCAACACAGTGAGTGTGTGAACATCAACACAGTGAGTGTGTGAACATCAACACAGTAAGTGTGTGAACATCAACACAGTAAGTGTGTGAACGTCAACACAGTGAGTGTGTGAACATCAACACAGTGAGTGTGTGAACATCAACACAGTAAGTGTGTGAACATCAACACAGTAAGTGTGTGAACGTCAACACAGTGAGTGTGTGAACATCAACACAGTAAGTGTGTGAACATCAACACAGTAAGTGTGTGAACGTCAACACAGTGAGTGTGTGAACATCAACACAGTGTGTGAACGTCAACACAGTGTGTGAACATCAACACAGTGAGTGTGTGAACATCAACACAGTGAGTGTGTGAACATCAACACAGTAAGTGTGTGAACATCAACACAGTAAGTGTGTGAACGTCAACACAGTGAGTGTGTGAACGTCGACACAGTGAGCGTGTGAACATCAACACAGTGAGTGTGTGAACATCAACACAGTGTGTGAACATCAACACAGTGAGTGTGTGAACGTCAACACAGTGTGTGAACGTCAACACAGTGAGTGTGTGAACATCAACACAGTGTGTGTGTGAACATCAACACAGTGAGTGTGTGAACGTCAACACAGTGAGTGTGTGAACGTCAACACAGTGTGTGTGTGAACATCAACACAGTGTGTGAACATCAACACAGTGTGTGAACGTCAACACAGTGAGTGTGTGAACGTCAACACAGTGTGTGAACGTCAACACAGTAAGTGTGTGAACATCAACACAGTGTGTGAACATCAACACAGTGAGTGTGTGAACATCAACACAGTGTGTGAACATCAACACAGTGAGTGTGTGAACGTCAACACAGTGTGTGAACATCAACACAGTGAGTGTGTGAACATCAACACAGTGTGTGAACATCAACACAGTGAGTGTGTGAACGTCAACACAGTGTGTGTGTGAACGTCAACACAGTGAGTGTGTGAACGTCAACACAGTGTGTGAACGTCAACACAGTGAGTGTGTGAACATCAACACAGTGTGTGTGTGAACGTCAACACAGTGAGTGTGTGAACTGTATCACGTTTCCTCATGAAGACAGCCAGGAGTCCGTTGGTGATTCCCTTTGTGAAAGAGTGTTGAAAAGTATTGATTTTGTAAGGAGTAATTTCGGTGTGCATATCTGGGATCAATCCCTCCAGAATTTTCCAAGTGTTAAATATGATATATGTTTCTGGCCTAAGTTCCCTGGAGTATAATCTGAGGAACTCCAAACGTTACCAATAATTTAGGTGCTTAACTAAATTCATACGATCAGTGAAGTTCCTCTACATAATCCAGAAATGCGATTTCGCCTGCCTTAGAAGTGACAAAACATAGCAATATTCCAGTCTAGAGAAAATAAGCGACTTTAAGAGTACCATCAACAGCTTGGTATTTCTTGTTCTGAAGGTTCACTCAAGGGAAGTTCTTTGACGCTGATGAGGGGCTCTTGATCTAGGGAATTGGATCTGTGCTCCAGTTCCCTGAATTAAGCCTGAATATCTTCCATTCCCCCCCAAGGTGCTGTATAATCCTAAGGGTTTAGCGCTTTCTTATAATTATAATAATTACAATAATGTTCTGAAGGGTCTAGTTATCCAGCCAATCAGTTTCCTTGTGTTTGTGACAGCGACAATGTTGTCATACCTGAACGGTATATCATCACTCCTAAAACCTTTACATTAATCTGCCACTTCAATAATAATAATAATAATAATAATAATAATAATAATAATAATAATATTAATAATCCTGATAATGACCACCAAAAGAATTTTAATTGACACAGGTGATGATATTGTGCGTAATAACGACTAATGTTAATGGTAACGATGGCTGGGAAGACGATGTTAATTAATCAGCTGAAATATTGTGGTTGTGAGTAATATGATAATTTAAGACTGACGAACCTCCTCGTGGCCAAAACACTTCCCTTAACAAGACTGAAGACACTAGTGGCGAAACAGTGCCTTTAATGGGACTGAAGAAACTCCTCGTGGCGAAACATTTCGTTTAATTAATAAATGTCCCGAACCTGCAGACAGATGTCTTCACCTACAGAGAATTATCTTCTTCAGCCGATGATCCAATCGAACTAGAACCGAATGAGCTGGGGTTCAAGAACCAGTGACGCAGCAGGGGTTCACATACGGGTGACGCAGCAAGGGTTCACATACGGGTGATGCAGCAAGGGTAATGAACCCAGGAGATGGTTGTTAGGTCCGTCAAGGTTGATAGCCGCACTCAGTGACTGTCTGGCTCACGTACTGCTTAACCGACCTGATTGGTTGTCTGATTGGCTGGTTTCTTGCAGACTAATTGACTTCACTGGTTCACCGGATGATTGGCTTAACGGTGGATTGACTTGATTGGTTAAATTATTAGTTTCTTGTCTGAGTATCTACCTGAGGCACTGACCTTCCAAGTTCCTGTCTGCTTGATCCAGTCTCCCGAGCGAGAGAGAGACAGAGAGAGAGAGAGAGAGAGAGAGAGAGAGAGAGAGAGAGAGAGAGAGAGAGAGAGAGAGAGAGGGGGGGGGGGGTAAAAATATATAAAAAGTATTTCTCGGCTTATAAGACTTGTTTTAGTTTCAATGGCTCGGCATCGGACGTAACTGGGAGAGCTACAGCCCACCCCACACCCCAGACTTACAGCTCCCGTCACTGACCTTCAGTTTATAGGACGCAGGGTGGTTTTTGGAGACATTTTTGGGAAAAAAATGCGTCTAATAAACCGCAAAATACGGTATGTCCGATACGTAAACATTTGTTAATATAGTCTGGGAAATTCACACACAAACACATACGCACACACACACATATATATATATATATATACACACGGCTCTTGGAGCAAGGAGAAAGTGGACATAGTAGCACCCAGAGAAGAGGCGGGGCTAGGAGCTGTGACTCGACCCCTGCAACCACACATAGGTGACTACAAAAGAAAGCAGAGAGACCAAGGGAAGGAGCATGAGGACTTGAAAAAAAATATAGCGCATAAAAGCGAGAGACACAGGAGAGCTAAAAACCAATATCAAAGCATAAGGAGAGAAGCTGAGAGACTGTTTGAAAATATTATAACAACAAAATCCAAAAGTGAACCAAAATTACTCCAGTCACATAAAAAATACACGACTGTGAAGGACCAGGTGATATGGAGGAAGAGAATGAGATGCTGACAGAGAATGACAGAAGTACGTAAAGAGCTTAGTAAAAGATTCAATGAACTCTGAATAAAGTGGTGAATCACCAGAAGGCGCTGTAGTCATAACAGACAACCAAGTATTGTAGAATATCAACACACTGAAAGAAGCAGTGATCAAACTACTTCCTGAGCTGCTTGTAACAAACATAACACAGCTTCAAGAGTGCTGACAGCAGGAACAAAACACCTATGTGACCTAATAGCAAAGAAAAAATAAACAAGAAAGACAGTGTTTGGTAGACTGAAATTTCCTGGATTATAGAAAAGAAGTTGATACAGTACCCTACCAGAGGTAGTACAAAAATTATAACAAGCAGGCTTAAAAGACGGAGTGTTCAAGTGTCAAGGTGTATCTAAATGAGAGAAGGCAAAGAGTAACAGTAAGGAAAAAAACATCTGAACCGGAGAGAATAACGAGGGGAGTTCTTCAGGAATCAGTATTGGGACCCCCACTGTTCCTAATATACGTGAATGACCTACCAGAGGGGAGCGAGTCCTGTGTCACTATTTTCTGAAGCTGTAAAATTAATGAGAATAATAAGAACAAGAGAGGATAGTGATAAACTCCAGAGAGACCTCAACAGACTGCAGATGTGGTCAAACAAGTGGCTTCTCGAGTTAATTCTGAATAAATGCAAGGTCGTGTGCGTTGGAGAAGATGGCAGAAGAGTCCATCACCTGGTAGCAGCAATCTAATTGTTATAATCATAACTATAATTTTAAAGGGGGTGGCCCGGTAAGCCAGTGGAAGGGCTCAGTTAGATGACCAAAAGCTCGAACTGTGAGCCATCATATTAGTAACACCCGCGTCAGGAAGCACTTGTCCTGTTTCATGACGATCCTTATCTAACTTACCAGAGAGAGAGCAGACTGGACACTGAGTACAGTATGGGAGGAGAAAAGCTGTAAATATCAGAGAGTGAAAGTGACCTGGGGTGTATATAACACCAAACATACTACCAGAATTGCACATAAAACATGCAATTTTAGTGGCACATGCAAGATTAACAAACCTCAGAATAATATTCAGGAACTCGAAAAAACGAATCCCTCAGAATGTTATACAGAACACTTGTAATCCAAGTCACTGAGTATGTAGATCAGACCATGAAGCCTACACCTGCTCAGGTACCTGAAGAAACTCGAAAAGGTCCAAAGGTTTGCAACCAGGTTAGTACCAGAACTGAGAGGAGGATGAAGGAACTAAGTCTGACGACTTTAGAGGACAGATGGAAAAGAAAAGACATAATAAGGCACAGATGAATCATAAGGATGTAAGGAAGTATTTCTTTAGTTTCAAGGTAGAACGATTTTAGATGAGAGTGGTTGAGACAGACTCAATACACAGCTTCAAGAGTGGATATGATAAAGCCTAAGAGGCCAAAAGTCAGTAATGCCAATCAACGTAGCCTACCAACGGGGCCAGGAGCAAAATCTCGACCCTTGCAATTGCAACTCTGTGTGTAAACACGTACACGAACATATACATACATATGTATATATAAATTTAATCTTCTCTTGTGGTTTAATTGATGTTTATTAATGACTTCTCTGTGATTATTTGCTATATATATATATATATATATATATATATATATATATATATATATATATATATATGTGTGTGTGTGTGTGTGTGTGTGTGTTTGTGTGTGTGTACTCCCCTATTTGTGGTTGCAGGGGTCGATTCTCAGCTCCTGGCCCCGACTCTTCACTGACCGCTAGTAGGTCCCCTCTCTCTCTGCTCCATGAGCTTTATCATATCTCGTCTTAAAACTATGTATGGTTCCTGCCTCCACTACATCACTTACTAGGCTATTCCACTTCCTGACGACTCTATGACTGAAGAAATACTTCCTAACATCCCTGTGACTCGTCTGAGTCTTCAGCTTCCAATTGTGACCACTCGTTTCTGTGTCCCCTCTCTGGAACTTCCTGTCTCTGTCTACCTTATCTATTCCACGCAGTATTTTGTATGTCGTTATCATGTCTCCCCTGACCCTCCTGTCCTCCAGTGTCGTCAGGCCGATTTCCATCAACCTTTCTTCGTAGGACATATCCCTGAGCTCCGGAAGAATCCTTGTTGCAAACCTTTGTACTTTCTCTAATTTCTTGACGTGCTTGGCAGGTTATAAAACTTAATATAATTGCATATAAGTCCTATAGAAAGGCGAGGGAGGGAGGGAGATAAGGAAGGAGGGAGGGAGGGAGGGAGGGAGGGAGGGATGTAGGGAAGGAGGGAGGGAGGGAGGGAGGGAGCGAGGGAGGGAGGGAGATAGGGAAGGAGGGTGGGAGGGAGGGAGGGAGGGAGGGAGGGAAGGAGGGAGAGAAGGAGGGAGGGAGACGGGTAAGAGGAAGAGACAAGGGTAAGGGATAATGAACTTCAAGTAATCCAACACCATCCCTCATCACTCCCTTCCATCTCTCTTCTCCCTCACGGCGAGGGCCTCTCCCCTTTCATCATAATGACCCTCATATTAGCTGCATGTCCAACACGGGGTGGCGGACACGTGGGCATGGATGAACAGGAGGGGATCTTCCTGAGGTCTTCTGAAGACACGTGTCAACACATGCCTGAGAAAGTCACTGTGTGAAGAGGAAATGTGAGAAACCTGGTGATGAGGCAGGAAAAGTGGGAGGAGGAGGAGGAGGAGGAAGAGGAAGAGGAGAAAAAGGAGGAAGAGGAGGGTGAGAAGTACACGGGAAAGACAGATATCAGAGGAGTTTGAAGTCTACACTGAGGTTGTCTATTAAGAGCTATGTACTTCTTTCTATAGTAGATAAAAACTATCTTGTATTATTTAAGTACATGAGGCAAGGAGAGAAAAGCAGAAGGCTCTCTACCTAGAGAGGAAGAAAATGAGAGTAGAGAAAGGGAAGATTCTTAATTTTTGTCAATGGAAAGGATACGGAGTATAGGGAGCTGGTTGCATATAAGCATTTCAAGAGGCCTATTGGCCCATGCTAGGCCGGTCTGACCACTTCCCATTCACGTCTGACCCTGCTACAGAGGTCAGTGTTAATGCGAATTGGAAAACTTTCTGACAGAAAGGAATAGTTTGCCCTGGAACACAAAACGTGAAAAAGATTAACATTAATGTCAGTTAATATGTAAATTACGTTATTGTTGCCAGTTATTTCATGTTGGTTAATGTAAGTCACATATTTAAGCAACTGACGTCTCTATCAACTGGTTCAAACACATGACATCTCCATCATGATGTTCACCATGGAATCTTGATTCTGAGGACATGTACATAACCTTCACGACTACGACAACTACTACTACAACTAACCCACCTCTTTGGGAAGGACCTACTTCCACTGGGGAATCCCGCCTACCAGTGAATATGCCCTCGTCTGCTACACCTGACGTTACTATATAAGCGCCAGGCTCCTTTCTTCTGCTTCAGAATCTCCACGACTATGGTGCTCTTCGCACCTACTCCTAGGTTGAGGGACTGATTACCTCATCTTCTGTACATAGTTCTACTGTCTTCAAGTTATGTCCTAGAATTTGTATTGATAAAGCCACTGGATGGCGAAACGTCTACAATAAAGATACCCAGATGTTGCACATGTGTCTTAATTTCATGTTCACTCTCACTACATGACTCTACATAATTAACATTACACTTTTCATTACGTAAATTCTTAACATTTCCCCAGTTAACACTGATAAATGAATCCCAACAACGGCATTACACTCCACACTGTCTCCCAGATACAACGAGATAAAGATTCTGAATCTCTGACAATAGGATGAGAGACAAAACTCCGCAAGTACGTGTAAGCTGACAATGTTTTCACTCAAGCATCGGGATAAGGATTCTGAACCTTTAATAAGAGGATCAGAGGCAAGCTCCCGAAAGCATATACAAGTTAAAGCGTTTTCGTTCGAATAAAGTAAATAGATTCTTAAGTTTTTGATAAATATATTACTGAAAATGTTTGGATCGCGCGTAAGCTAAATGCATTTTTCCCTTAGAATAATCTGGATATAGATTCTAAACCTTTGATATAAAGATGGCCGACAAAAATCCTCAAAGCACATGCAAGCTAAAGGCTTTTTTACTTAACCTGATACACTTTTTTTTGTAAAAGTCTTTATGCAACATAATGTAAGTTAAATTTGTTGGGTGGTCTCACAGTGACTTAAGACGTGGAGGCTTCACCTGAGCTGGGGTCGGTGCCTGGGGAAGCCTTCACCCACCTGAGCAGGGGTCGGTGCCTGGGGAAGCCTTCACCCACCTGAGCTGGGGTCGGTGGCCTGGGGAAGCCTTCACCCACCTGAGCTGGGGTCGGTGGCCTGGGGAAGCCTTCACCCACCTGAGCTGGGGTCGGTGGCCTGGGGAAGCCTTCACCCACCTGAGCTGGGGTCGGTGCCTGGGGAAGCCTTCACCCACCTGAGCTGGGGTCGGTGGCCTGGGGAAGCCTTCACCCACCTGAGCTGGGGTCGGTGCCTGGGGAAGCCTTCACCCACCTGAGCTGGGGTCGGTGCCTGGGGAAGCCTTCACCCACCTGAGCTGGGGTCGGTGGCCTGGGGAAGCCTTCACCCACCTGAGCTGGGGTCGGTGCCTGGGGAAGCCTTCACCCACCTGAGCTGGGGTCGGTGGCCTGGGGAAGCCTTCACCCACCTGAGCTGGGGTCGGTGCCTGGGGAAGCCTTCACCCACCTGAGCTGGGGTCGGTGGCCTGGGGAAGCCTTCACCCACCTGAGCTGGGGTCGGTGGCCTGGGGAAGCCTTCACCCACTGCAAACACTTTAACTTACTCCCACGTTCACACTGACAATTTAACGAGTCTCAGCAACATAAGATAGGAGTAAGAAAGGTTTCAACCCTCCTTTGCCACTCACTAGTAATCCCATCAAGGGATGGGGCTTGATGCTGGTGATGGGCTCTTGATCCGAGGAATTTGACCTACTCTCCACTTCCTCAGATCAAGTATAATTATTACCCATTTTCCAGGCGTTGTATGACTGGTATGAAGTCTCAAGAATATAATTATCTCGCCTCTACCCACAAGATATATACATTGAGAGGTCCAGAATAAACACTGAAAAAGTGAACTTCAGAGTGCTTTCGTGATTTCTCACATTATCAAGGAACTGTCATCATGGGTTAGAGTAATCAGTGTTCAACATAAATAAGAGCTTTCAGTTCTACCGAACTGAAAACTTACTGTTTTTATTCTTTTCTTCTGAACATGTTTTGAATCATCTGCAAGTTCAAGTATGGTACGGTACTCGAATTACTCTAACCCATGTCTACTTATTTGGAACAATACATGAATTACTCTAACCCATGTCTACTTATTTGGAACAATACATGAATTACTCTAACCCATGATGACAGTTCCTTGATAATGTGAGAAATCACTAAATCACTTGGAACTTCACTGTTTTTTAACAGTGGTTGTTCAGCCTTATTGAACACTGAGAGGTGTATTTCTCTCAGCGTATATATGTTGAAGGTTTACTGCAATCCCTGTCGAAGGAATGAAGGTGTTCTTGTCTGGTGGTGTAAAGGTTACGAGCAGTCTTAATGACCCTAGTGCAGTGGTTCCCAAACTGGGGGTAAATTACCCCCTGGGGGTAATTTAACCATTTTTGGGGGGTAATGGAGGGGTGACAGAAAAAAAGTTATGAATTCTGAAAATCAAGAAAACAATGCGGTACCCGGTATGAGGATTATTGTTAACTTTGTCTTAGTATATAAAGTTGTAAAGTAAACCTATTATAAGTAAGTAATAAAGTTAAACCAAATAACAATAAACATCAAAAACTAATATACAGTATTAGAAAAGAAGAAATATATAGCTAAGTGTGTGGAAACCCAAAAGTATTTTGACAAGTATGCTTCAGGACAAAAGTCACTCAGTAGCCCAGATCGACCTGTCCAGTACGCGTCACTCACTTCCTGAGGCTGCCTCTATTTCACACTGTCAGTTTATCTGTGAGCATCAGCCGAGGTAGACATAAGCTGGTATGTATGTGTACTGCCCTGTGCAGTATATAGTTAGTATTTACCCACTGTTACTGTGAATTTGTAGCTATTATTAATTTTATATATAATGTATGTGTGGTTCTTACGTTTTCAATGGTTTTGCTAGGATTAGCAGAGTATGCGAGGCTGTATACGTTCACGTTTAGCCATATATATCAATAATAACAACATTTTGTGAAAGGGGTAACATGCTTTATGTGGCATGTTAAATTGGGTAACAAGCTGAAAAAGTTTGGGAACCACTGCCCTAGTGTATAGTCGATAGGCTTTAAATTGTATTAACCAAGTGACTATTTGTGCAGACACTCCAGCCCACTGTAACATGAAGATGAGTCTCTCCAGCCCACTGTAACATGAAGATGAGTCTCTCCAGCCCACTGTAACATGAAGATGAGTCTCTCCAGCCCACTGTAACATGAAGATGAGTCTCTCCAGCCCACTGTAACATGAAGATGAGTCTCTCCAGCCCACTGTAACATGAAGATGAGTCTCTCCAGCCCACTGTAACATGAAGATGAGTCTCTCCAGCCCACTGTAACAGGAAGATGAGTCTCTCCAGCCCACTGTAACATGAAGATGAGTCTCTCCAGCCCACTGTAACATGAAGATGAGTCTCTCCAGCCCACTGTAACATGAAGATGAGTCTCTCCAGCCCACTGTAACATGAAGATGAGTCTCTCCAGCCCACTGTAACATGAAGATGAGTCTCTCCAGCCCCCTGTAACATGAAGATGAGTCTCTCCAGCCCACTGTAACATGAAGATGAGTCTCTCCAGCCCACTGTAACATGAAGATGAGTCTCTCCAGCCCACTGTAACATGAAGATGAGTCTCTCCAGCCCACTGTAACATGAAGATGAGTCTCTCCAGCCCACTGTAACATGAAGATGAGTCTCTCCAGCCCACTGTAACATGAAGATGAGTCTCTCCAGCCCACTGTAACATGAAGATGAGTCTCTCCAGCCCACTGTAACATGAAGATGAGTCTCTCCAGCCCACTGTAACATGAAGATGAGTCTCTCCAGCCCACTGTAACATGAAGATGAGTCTCTCCAGCCCACTGTAACATGAAGATGAGTCTCTCCAGCCCACTGTAACATGAAGATCAGTCTCTCCAGCCCACTGTAACATGAAGATCAATCTCCTCTCTTAACTTATAATAATCACCTCTCTCTCTCTCTCTCTCTCTCATCTTTCTAGGGCGTTATGGCTGTTGTAAGTGCTGTGTCCTTCTCTGGGTGAGTATTTCTAGTCTGTTTCATTGTTTCAGTGAAACGATAATAAAAGTCAAGAATTGTAACTTGATACTCACTGTTATACAAGAGTTATAACTTGGTGCTCACTGTGATACAAGAGTTATAACTTGGTGCTCACTGTGATACAAGAGTTATAACTTGGTGCTCACTGTGATACAAGAGTTATAACTTGGTGCTCACTGTGATACAAGAGTTATAACTTGGTGCTCACTGTGATACAAGAGTTATAACTTGGTGCTCACTGTGATACAAGAGTTATAACTTGGTGCTCACTGTTATACAAGAGTTATAACTTGGTGCTCACTGTGATACAAGAGTTATAACTTGGTGCTCACTGTGATACAAGAGTTATAACTTGGTGCTCACTGTGATACAAGAGTTATAACTTGGTGCTCACTGTGATACAAGAGTTATAACTTGGTGCTCACTGTGATACAAGAGTTATAACTTGGTACTGTGTCTTTCTGTTGTATGTGCTGTGTCCTTCTGTTGTATGTGCTGTGTCCTTCTGTTGTATGTGCTGTGTCCTTCTGTTGTGTGTGCTGTGTCCTTCTGTTGTATGTGCTGTGTCTTTCTGTTGTATGTGCTGTGTCCTTCTGTTGTATGTGCTGTGTCCTTCTGTTGTATGTGCTGTGTCCTGTTGTATATGCTGTGTCCTTCTGTTGTATGTGCTGTGTCCATTTGTTGTATGTGCTGTGTCCTTCTGTTGTATGTGCTGTGTCCTTCTGTTGTATATGCTGTATCCTTCTGTTGTATGTGCTATGTCCATTTGTTGTATGTGCTGTGTCCTTCTGTTGTATATGCTGTGTCCTTCTGTTGTATGTGCTATGTCCATTTGTTGTATGTGCTGTGTTCTTCTGTTGTATGTGCTGTGTCCTTCTGTTGTATGTGCTGTGTCCTTCTGTTGCGTGTGCTGTGTCCTTCTGTTGTATTTGCTGTGTCCTTCTGTTGTATGTGCTGTGTCCTTCTGTTGTATATGCTGTGTCCTTCTGTTGTATGTGCTATGTCCATTTGTTGTATGTGCTGTGTCCTTCTGTTGTATGTGATGTGTCCTTCTGTTGTATGTGCTGTGTCCTTCTGTTGTATGTGCTGTGTCCTTCTGTTGTATGTGCTGTGTTCTTCTGTTGTATATGCTGTGTCCTTCTGTTGTATGTGCTGTATCCTTCTGTTGTATGTGTTGTGTCCTTCTGTTGTATGTGCTGTGTTCTTCTGTTGTATGTGCTGTGTCCTTCTGTTGTATGTGCTGTGTCCTTCTGTTGTATGTGCTGTGTCCTTCTGTTGTATGTGTTGTGTCCTTCTGTTGTATGTGCTGTGTCTTTCTGTTGTATGTGCTGTGTCCTTCTGTTGTATGTGCTGTGTCCTTCTGTTGTATGTGCTGTGTCCTTCTGTTGTATATGCTGTGTCCTTCTGTTGTATGTGCTATGTCCTTTTGTTATATGTGCTGTGTTCTTCTGTTGTATGTGCTGTGTCCTTCTGTTGTATGTGCTGTGTCCTGTTGTATGTGCTGTGTCCTTCTGTTGCATGTGCTGTGTCCTTCTGTTGTATGTGCTGTGTCCTTCTGTTGTATGTGCTGTGTCCTTCTGTTGCATGTGCTGTGTCCTTCTGTTGCATGTGCTGTGTCCTTCTGTTGTATGTGCTGTGTCCTGTTGTATGTGCTGTGTCCTTCTGTTGTATGTGCTGTGTCCTTCTGTTGTATGTGCTGTGTCCTTCTGTTGTATGTGCTGTGTTCTTCTGTTGTATGTGCTGTGTCCTTCTGTTGTATGTGCTGTGTCCTTCTGTTGTATGTGCTGTGTTCTTCTGTTGTATGTGCTGTGTCCTTCTGTTGTATGTGCTGTGTCCTTCTGTTGTATGTGCTGTGTCCTTCTGTTGTATGTGCTGTGTCCTTCTGTTGTATGTGCTGTGTCCTTCTGTTGTATGTGCTGTGTCCTTCTATACACAGAAACTCTTCATGTATTTATCAAATGTATTACATAGACTTAGACACGTGTGCAACATCTGGGTATCTTTATTTGTAGACGTTTAGCCATCCAGTTGCTTTATCAACACAAATTCAAGGACATAATGGGAAGACTGTAGAACTCTATACAAAGGACAAGGTAATCAGTCCCTCAGCCTTGGAGTTGGTGTGAAGAGCATCGTAGTCCAAGGCTGAGGGAGTGATTACCTCGTCTTTTGTCCTTTTTATGTCCTTGAATCTGTTTATAAAGCCACTGGATGGCGAAACGTCTACAATAAAGATACCCAGATGTTGCACATGTGTCTTAATTTCATCTTGTCGGTATTGTATACCATTCTTGTACAACTTGTCAGACACTGCAACATCAAAAAATCTTGATTCTGAGGACATGTACATAACCTTCACGACTACGACAACTACTACTACAACTAACCCATCTCTTTGGGTAGGACCTACTTCCACTGGGGAATCCCGCCTACCAGTGACTATGCCCTCGTCTGCTACCCGTCCCATTTCCACCTGACGCTACTATATAAGCGTCAGGCGTCTTGCTTCTGCATCAGAATCTCCACTACTACGGTGCTCTTCGCACCTACTCTTAATTTCATCTTGTCGGTATTGTATACCATTCTTTTACAACACCATATCTCGTTATAGGGTTCCAAGCAAAGTTCAGTCCAGCTTGGGAGTTCAGTCACATATGTGTCTATTATGACACAAATGTGTTAATGGGGTGGGTGAATGTTCGAGTCAGATAAATGGCACAAAATACCTACATGAAGCAAACATACACTCAGATGCAGTATACTGCCGTCATTTATTGACTACTTTTCGCCCACATAGTGGGCTTTATCAGGTCACAAACAGATCTGTTTGTAACCTGTTTCCAGCTTATATAACAAGCGTGTATTTTCCAACGACTTCAGCAACTGTATTATTGGTCGCTGTTGTGCGGCGACCGCTGCCAGGTGTGTAAGTTGTACCTCATCTTTCAGGTGTGTGAGTTGTACCTCACCTGCCAGGTGTGTAATGTATACCTCACCTGCCAGGTGCGTGAGGTGTACCTCACCTACCAGGTGTGTAAGGTGCACCTCACCTACCAGGTGTAACGTATACATCACCTGCCAGGTGTGTGAGGTGTACCTCATCTGCCAGATGTGTGAGGTGTACCTCACTTGCCAGGTGTGTGAGGTGTACCTCACCTGCCATATGTGTGAGGTGTACCTTACCTACCAAGGATGTAAAGTGTACCTCACCTACCAGGGATGTAAAGTGTACCTCACCTACCAGGGATGTAAAGTGTACCTCACCTACCAGGGATGTAAAGTGTACCTCATCTACCAGGGGTGTAAGGTATACCTGCCTCTACAACATCAAACCACCTGGTTCTTGGTGCCGCCACTCTGATGACTCCCAGACAAATACGGTCTTTTCTAGTTTATTTAGTTGTTTACAACCATTTACCTGAAAATTTACGATCTCTTCTCCCTGAAAGAGTGTCAACACTCCAAGGTAAATATACCTACCCTGGGTGTGTCTTGAAGCTATACGCTTCAATGCTCACTTACTAAGGAATTTAGATATAGACACTAATAATTTATATGGTGTGGCATGGCATCTTATTAAAGAAAATAAGATACCGGACATATTAGGCAAATATCCTAAATTTGCTTATTAAAGATAAGAGAAATTGTAGATAATAATCCGGATGTACCATTGTTAACCCTTATGGAGCCTAGTTGTCGGGTCCTTTACGGATTCTCATGATCTGTCGCTACCGTCCATAGGATGGCTATGGGGTGTCTAATAGCCAAGCAGCATCGACATAATCAAAGTCCTGTTTTGGAAGGGATGAGAAAAATACGTGACTGAACTTTTAGGAACATATGGATGTACGATGATTAAGAAACTTAGGGGTAATAGGATGATTAACATACTTACAGCGCCTCGGGGATGGAAAGTATTAAGGTTTGATCAGAAAAGGAAGGCAACACCGGTTCCTTCGATCAAGATTCATTCGCTACCACTGACGCTGATTGTACCTTTTATCAACAGGGTTTATTCATTTACATATGCACTTCTAAACGTACACGAAAAATAAAAGAAATCGGTTGAAAAATAAAGAATTTGAACGAAAATCCTAAAACCTCCCTTAATAGTCCTACACCTCTCGGTGTATATACATTAATAGTCCTACACCTCTCGGTGTATATACATTAATAGTCCTACACCTCTCGGTGTATATACATTAACAGTCCTACACCTCTCGGTGTATATACATTAATAGTCCTACACCTCTCGGTGTATATACATTAACAGTCCTACACCTCTCGGTGTATATACATTAATAGTCCTACACCTCTCGGTGTATATACATTAATAGTCCTACACCTCTCGGTGTATATACATTAATAGTCCTACATCTCCCGGTGTATATATTGAGAAGTTACGTAAATTCGATTTAACTAATGGTGAGTCAGTTACGTTCAACCTTAACAAACCTCGTCTGATCAAGAGGCTTTAATTAATATATATACACCGAGAGTGTCTTGCGTAACACACTCATTTCTTGAAGGAGGGAAGGCTAAGAGCTTACCTGGAGTCACTTCCGGAGGTCAGTGCTCGCCCGGCCTGGTCCCCGCAGACCTCCTGGTTGCTGGCCTGATCAATCAGGCTGTTAGTATACGCGCCGCTCGTAGACCAACGTATACACCACAACCTCGTTGATCAAAAGCTGTGCAACGCTTAGGCATCTTTATTATGGAAACGTTTCGCCAGCCAGTGGCTTCATCAGTCCAGCACGGTGAAAAAGGAGGAGTAGTTTGGAGTAATCAGTCTCTCAGCCTGGAGTTGATGTCGATGTAATCAATTGATGAGGGACTAATTACATCCAACTCCTCCTCCTCCTCTTCCACCGTTCTCCTCTGTATTGGACTGAAGAAGCCACTGGTTGGCGAAACGTTTCCACAATAAAGATACCCAAGTGTTGCACAGGTGTTTCATTCATCAACTTGTCGGGTTTTTAAACCATTTATATAATAATTCCTGTGTTTATGTTGTGTCTGTGTTCGTCCAGAATTACCATAACTTGTCTTGCTCGGGTGACGCCGCGCTGCGACACACCTGTAGATAAACACACCAGCTAGGACAACGTTTCGCCCTGTTTAGAGTTTTCTCATGTCACGTTTCGCTCTGCGTGAAGCTTTATCATGTCATGTTTTTATCAGCATCATGTCACGCTTAGCTCTGTGTAGAGCTTCATCATGTCATGCTTCCCTCTGTGTAGAGCTTCATCATGTCACGCTTCGCTCTATGTAGAGCTTCATCATGTCATGGTTCCCTCTGTGTAGAGCTTCATCATGTCACGCTTCGCTCTATGTAGAGCTTCATCATGTCACGCTTCGCTCTAGGTAGAGCTTCATCATGTCACGCTTCGCTCTATGTAGAGCTTCATCATGTCACGCTTCCCTCTGTGTAGAGCTTCATCATGTCACGCTTCGCTCTGTGTAGAGCTTCATCATGTCACGCTTCGCTCTATGTAGAGCTTCATCATGTCACGCTTCCCTCTGTGTAGAGCTTCATCATGTCACGCTTCGCTCTATGTAGAGCTTCATCATGTCACGCTTCGCTCTATGTAGAGCTTCATCATGTCACGCTTCGCTCTATGTAGAGCTTCATCATGTCATGCTTCCCTCTGTGTAGAGCTTCATCATGTCACGCTTCGCTCTATGTAGAGCTTCATCATGTCATGCTTCGCTCTGTGTAGAGCTTCATTATGTCATACTACACTCTGTATAGAGCTTTAGTCATGTCTAGCTCTGTTTAGAGCTTTACCAAGTCATGTTTCGCTCTGATGAGTAAGACATGTGCAACAGTTGGGTATCTTTACTGTTGAAACGTTTCGTCTTCACAGTAGCCTTCTTCAGTCAAATACAGAGGCAGCTGGTGTAGTATCGAAGTAAAGATGATGTAATCAGTCCATCAACCTTGGAGAAAAAGTATTTGAGGTAGTCAGTCCCTCAGCCTGGAGAAGAGTTTAACTCCATGATGCACTAGTCAGAAGATAAACCTTAAATGATTTAAAGTGTGGGCAGGGAAGTAGGTCATTAACCTGGCATTATGTTGTATGTTATCACATGGAGGAGATACACTGCCAGTCTTGTTGTATGTTATCACATGGAGGAGATACACTGCCAGTCATGTTGTATGTTATCACATGGAGGAGATACACTGCTAGTCATGTTGTATGTTATCACATGGAGGAGATACACTGCCAGTCATGTTGTATGTTATCACATGGAGGAGATACACTGCCAGTCATGTTGTATGTTATCACATGGAGGAGATACACTGCCAGTCATGTTGTATGTTATCACATGGAGGAGATACACTGCTAGTCATGTTGTATGTTATCACATGGAGGAGATACACTGCCAGTCATGTTGTATGTTATCACATGGAGGAGATACACTGCTAGTCATGTTGTATGTTATCACATGGAGGAGATACACTGCCAGTCATGTTGTATGTTATCACATGGAGGAGATACACTGCCAGTCATGTTGTATGTTATCACATGGAGGAGATACACTGGCAGTCATGTTGTATGTTATCACATGGAGGAGATACACTGCCAGTCATGTTGTATGTTATCACATGGAGGAGATACACTGCCAGTCATGTTGCATGTTATCACATGGAGGAGATACACTGCCAGTCATGTTGTATGTTATCACATGGAGGAGATACACTGCCAGTCATGTTGTATGTTATCACATGGAGGAGATACACTGCCAGTCATGTTGTATGTTATCACATGGACGAGATACACTGCTAGTCATGTTGTATGTTATCACATGGAGGAGATACACTGCCAGTCATGTTGTATGTTATCACATGGAGGAGATACACTGCCAGTCATGTTGTATGTTATCACATGGAGGAGATACACTGCCAGTCATGTTGTATGTTATCACATGGAGGAGATACACTGCTAGTCATGTTGTATGTTATCACATGGAGGAGATACACTGTCAGTCATGTTGTATGTTATCACATGGAGGAGATACACTGCCAGTCATGTTGTATGTTATCACATGGAGGAGATACACTGGCAGTCATGTTGTATGTTATCACATGGAGGAGATACACTGCCAGTCATGTTGTATGTTATCACATGGAGGAGATACACTGCCAGTCATGTTGCATGTTATCACATGGAGGAGATACACTGCCAGTCATGTTGTATGTTATCACATGGAGGAGATACACTGCCAGTCATGTTGTATGTTATCACATGGAGGAGATACACTGCCAGTCATGTTGTATGTTATCACATGGAGGAGATACACTGCCAGTCATGTTGTATGTTATCACATGGAGGAGATACACTGCCAGTCATGTTGTATGTTATCACATGGAGGAGATACATTATGTTAACATGTCTAACAGTGTAAGTGATTCAACAGTCCTTGTGGGACTAATGGTCCAAGTAGGACCGAAACGTTGTCATAAGTTTCTCTCTGCTATGTGCAGGTTTATGTGTACTCAGCGGTCAATATGTGGAGGTTTGTGTGTACTCAGCGGTTAATATGTGCAGGTTTGTGTGTACTCAGCGGTCAATATGTGGAGGTTTGTGTGTACTCAGCGGTTAATATGTGCAGGTTTGTGTGTACTCAGTGGTCAATATGTGGAGGTTTGTGTGTACTCAGCGGTCAATATGTGGAGGTTTGTGTGTACTCAGCGGTTAATATGTGCAGGTTTGTGTGTACTCAGCGGTCAATATGTGCAGGTTTGTGTGTACTCAGCGGTCAATATGTGGAGGTTTGTGTGTACTCAGCGGTCAATATGTGGAGGTTTGTGTGTACTCAGCGGTCAATATGTGGAGGTTTGTGTGTACTCAGCGGTCAATATGTGGAGGTTTGTGTGTACTCAGCGGTCAATATGTGGAGGTTTGTGTGTACTCAGCGGTCAATATGTGCAGGTTTGTGTGTACTCAGCGGTCAATATGTGGAGGTTTGTGTGTACTCAGCGGTCAATATGTGCAGGTTTGTGTGTACTCAGCGGTCAATATGTGCAGGTTTGTGTGTACTCAGTGGTCAATATGTGCAGGTTTGTGTGTACTCAGCGGTCAATATGTGCAGGTTTGTGTGTACTCAGAGGTCAATATGTGCATGCTTGTGTGTACTCAGCGGTCAATATGTGCAGGGTTGTGTGTACTCAGCGGTCAATATGTGGAGGTTTGTGTGTACTCAGCGGTCAATATGTGCATGTTTGTGTGTACTCAGCGGTCAATATGTGCAGGTTTGTGTGTACTCAGTGGTCAATATGTGCAGGTTTGTGTGTACTCAGCGGTCAATATGTGCAGGTTTGTGTGTACTCAGTGGTCAATATGTGCAGGTTTGTGTGTACTCAGCGGTCAATATGTGCAGGTTTGTGTGTACTCAGCGGTCAATATGTGCAGGTTTGTGTGTACTCACCGGTCAATATGTGGAGGTTTGTGTGTACTCAGCGGTCAATATGTGCAGGTTTGTGTGTACTCAGTGGTCAATATGTGCAGGTTTGTGTGTACTCAGCGGTCAATATGTGCAGGTTTGTGTGTACTCAGCGGTCAATATGTGCAGGTTTGTGTGTACTCAGTGGTCAATATGTGCAGGTTTGTGTGTACTCAGCGGTCAATATGTGCAGGTTTGTGTGTACTCAGAGGTCAATATGTGCATGCTTGTGTGTACTCAGCGGTCAATATGTGCAGGGTTGTGTGTACTCAGCGGTCAATATGTGGAGGTTTGTGTGTACTCAGCGGTCAATATGTGCATGTTTGTGTGTACTCAGCGGTCAATATGTGCAGGTTTGTGTGTACTCAGTGGTCAATATGTGCAGGTTTGTGTGTACTCAGCGGTCAATATGTGCATGTTTGTGTGTACTCAGCGGTCAATATGTGCATGTTTGTGTGTACTCAGCGGTCAATATGTGCAGGTTTGTGTGTACTCAGCGGTCAATATGTGCAGGTTTGTGTGTACTCAGTGGTCAATATGTGCAGGTTTGTGTGTACTCAGCGGTCAATATGTGCAGGTTTGTGTGTACTCAGCGGTCAATATGTGCAGGTTTGTGTGTACTCAGTGGTCAATATGCATCATAACCGCCTTCAGAATGCATCACATTTGTCTCAACTCCTCACTGAGAAAAAATACTCATCTCTGAGATATAAAACTCCTCACTGAGAGATACAGTCGTCACTGAGATAAAACTTCTCACTAATAAAAAAAAATCCACACTGAGAGAAAATCCACACTGAGAGAAAATCCACACTGAGAGAAAAAAATCCCTCACTAATGGACATGTTGACTAGTTTGTTATGATTTAAATCCCGTGAAGACTACTTTAATACGTTCAGTATTAAATAACGTGACCTCTTTGTGTATAGGGAAATAATGTGACCTCTTTGTATATAGGGAAGTAACGTGACCTCTCTGTATATAGGGAATAATGTGACCTTTTTGTATATACACTAATAGACGCACCGCGACGGAAAAAGTGGGGCGATCAAATTCGATCCAGGGAAAAAAGATGGAAGATGTGAAGGACTTTAAGGTGATCAGTCCCTGAGTCTGGAACCGACCTGTTCAGTCCATCAGTCTTGATATGCTGTAAATGGCCTAGAAAACCAACAAGTTGGAAAATAAGACACTATTGCAACATTTGGATAAATTGCACAAGTGTCTTATTTCAACTTGTCAGTTTTCTAAACCATTTACATCACATTCGTCAGACACAGCAACATCTTGGGATCTTGATACAAGGAATTCTTCAACACTTAACCTACAGTCATGACCTACGTATACTAGTGACTCCACCTCCTGCTGCTTCAACTTACCTGTCTGCGGTATATAAGACACTTCTCCCAGCATATGCTGTACTTTTCTCAAGACTGATAGACTTAATACATCAACTTCAGGCTTAGGGACTGATCACCTCACACTCCCTCACATCTTCCACCGTTTTTCTCTGCATTAGACTGATGGAGCCGCTGGATGGTGACAGGTTTGCACAAAAAGGATATTCAACTGTAACACATGTGCCTCATTCATCTACATTTACGTTCCCTGGATCGAACTTGATTAACACCCATGTCCCAGGCGTGGTGTGTCTCTTTGTGTATAAAGATATACCAAAGTGTTGTGCATGTGTCTTATTCAGTATCATACTTTAATATTTCCCTATACTTCAGATCGCTTGTTCTAAGCTGGAATATTACTGTACATTAACAGCGCCTTTCAAGGCAGGTGAAATGCTGACCTGGAGAATGTACAGATAAAACACCTAAATTACTGGGAACGGTTGAAGTTCCTTGACCTGTATTCCCTGGAAGGTAGGCAAGAAAATTCTAGAGGGGATTAGTACCAAATTTGTACACGGAAATCACTCCCTACGAAAGCAAAAGACTCGGCAGACGGTGCAACATCCCTCCAATGAAAAGCTGGGGTGTCACGAGTACGCTAAGAGACAACACAGTAAGTGTCAGGGGCCCGCGACTGTTCAACTGCCTCTCAGCGTACATAAGGGGGATTACCAATAAACCCCTAGCTGTCTTCAAGAAGGCGCTGGACAGGCACCTAAAGTCAGTACCTGACCAGCCGGGTTGTTGTTCGTACGTCGGTTTACATGCGGCTAACAGTAACACTGGTTGATCAGGCCCTGATTCACCACGAGGCTTGGTCACGGACCGGGCCGCGAGGGCTTTGATCACCGGAACCCTCTCCAGGTATAAGTGGGTAGGTCTTTGAAGAAGAGTGATCCTAGCCTAGCTTAACATGGAGCATTATTATGGAAACGTTTCGCTACCCTGTGGCTTCCTGTGATTATTCTATCAGTCTACTGATGGACTTATCACATCTGCTCCAGACTGTAGGACTGATTATCTCAAATTTCTCATCTTCCACCATTCTTCTCTGCATTGGACTGAGGAATATACTGGCTGGTAAAACGTTTTCATAAAAAACTGCTCAAGTGTTGCACAAATATCTCATTCATCAACTTGTCAGTTTCCTGAACCATTTATATATCAGTAGCCAAACGTGAGTTAACCCAGTTTAACGTAACCTTACCTAGCCTAACGTAACTTAGCGTAGCCTAATGTAACTTAATCTAGCTGTGACGTGCGGCGATTATTTACATTTTATTCGGTCACACAACCATTTGGCATAACCTCTCGACCACTGAACTAGCAATTCAGAGTGTAGCAGTTCTGGGGCCTCCACTTGCGCTTATTGTCCAGTTCAGTCCTCTAAGCAAGTAGAAGCCGGCTACTTTAGCCAAGGTGACGTAACTTCAGTCCACCTGGCTGAGTGACAGACTTCCCAGACTCTGGTCGTGACAACTCATGCTTTGGGTCTGAACTGTATGATTTCAATCTGACTTCTCTCAACATTTCTATTGTACACAGTGTATATATATTGGTGAACATAAGGAAGGAGGAATACATGGGTAAATAGATCTACCCCCGTTTGTTCACCTTACCATGGCTCTACCTTGCTGAGTTCTGTGTTTGCTGGCTTAGTTTCCACCAGGTGCAATAGGCTATTAGAAACTACCACTTGTGTTCGTAATACTAACCTAACGTAGGTTACCTAACCTAACGTAGGTTAACCTAGCCTAACGTAGGTTACCTAACCTAACGTAGGTTAACCTAGCCTAACGTAGGTTACCTAACCTAACGTAGGTTAACCTAGCCTAATGTAGGTTAACCTAGCCTAACCTAGTCTAACGTGCGTTAACCTAGCCTAATGTGCGTTAACTTAGCCTGACGTAAGTTAACTTAACCGAACCAAACGTAACCTAGCCTAACTAACCATAAAAATAAAAATAAAAAAGAAATAATCCCAGGACCAGCAAAAACAAAACAAAAAAAATACTCATGTAAATTACTGCAGAAAATTATATATATATATATATATCATTGTTAAGTAAAAGGACACAAGCGCAACTAATGTGACATTTAATTGTGGCAACGTTTCGCTCTCCAGGAGCTTTGTCAAGCCGTTACAAACAGTACACGGACACAGAGGGTATATACAGGATCAGAGGCGACGTAAGTTGTAGTAGTAGTAGTAATAGTATATATATAAGTTGTAGTAGTAGTAGTAGTAGTAGTAGTAGTAGTACTACTACTACTACTACTACTACCACTAGCATTGCACCTCACTCTGATCCTGTATATACCCTCTGTGTCCATGTACTGTTTGTAACGGCTTGACAAAGCTCCTGGAGAGCGAAACGTTGCCACAATTAAATGCCACATCAGTTGCATTTGTGCCCATTTACTTAACACATTGTCGGTAATTCTACCAATATTAATACATATATATAATTACCAGAGTCGGCGGAAGGTGAACCAAGAGAAGTGATGGTGAAACCTAGTCAATATAACCTGATGATGGGGTTAATTTTATGGTACTATCATTCAATATATATATATATATATATATATATATATATATATATATATATATATATATATATATATATATATATATATATATATATATATATATATATATATATATATAATGTTATTTAAAGCTTTACACACATACCACATACATAAGTAGGTCAAACATACTTAACCTTGAGAGTATTATTATTATTATACACCAAGAGGTGTATTTCTCTCAGTGTATATCTGGTTAGAGTATGTTTTCGTCCCTACGTTAGCGATTAAGGTATTGTCTGGTGGTGAAAAGATCGCATTGTGGCCTTAATGATAGTAGTGTAGTCGATAGGCTTGAAACTCCATTAATCAACCAACTCGCAGATATTTCATTAACCAAAAAATTAATGTACGTATAACTCATTACTGAGTCATGATCTCCGATAATGAAATATATCTAACATTGAAGGAAGACAACGGCCAGGGACCCAGCAACAACAATAGTCAGGGACCCCAGCAACAACAATAGTCAGGGATCCCAGCAGCAACAATAGCCAGGGACGCCAGCAACAACAACAATAGCAAAGTTTTGTGTGTCGTGATAACTCTGTGTAGTCCTGCGAGACGTGGACAGCAATAGCATGATTGATCAGGCGGTCGCCAGGGAAAACACCATCAAGGAACTAATTAAAAATAATAAGAGCAAAATATCAGAGAAGAAAAAACTGTAAACGAGCGGAAATCATTTCGAAATAATGGAAGACGGACAGAAAAAATAATTCATTCCATTGTGGAGTCACTTTATACCTGAAATATTCAAACTCATTTAAGATTTGTTACACTGTCAGACGTGTTTATACACTGCCACACTGTCAGACATGTTTATACACCGCCACACTGTCAGACGTGTTTATACACTGCCACACTGTCAGACGTGTTTATACACTGCCACACTGTCAGACGTGTTTATACACTGCCACATTGTCCGACGTTTATACACTGCCACACCATATCTCATGTGCGATAATAATAAAAATCCTTATGTCTGCAAGTACATGTACAAAGTATATAGGCCTACACATATGCTGATATGTATGATAATTCTATGTAACTGTATTTGTGTATACCTGAATAAACTTACTTATTTAGCACGGAAGTTACGTTCCTGAAAATGCCGTGTTAGGTAAAATCGTGTTAGATGAACTGAAGAACTCATGGGAAAAATAGGGTTATGTTCCTAGGAGCCCCCAAGAAGCCAAATAACTTTTTTTTAGGCCTCCGCATCTTACAAAATAAAAGTGAATATGTAGTTGTAGTTTATTGTTGTGATGTATTATGTTGTTTTTACTGCTTAAGACTACAAATGTAACAGATCTAATAGTATTTCTTACCTTAAATTGTGGATGCTGGTGTTTGTGGATGATTGTGAAGAGAGTGGAGAGTTATGTTGTGGTCCTACTGGGCTGAGGTGGATGGTAGAGGTTCTGGTACTGAAGTTGATGGTTGTACTGGGGTGTCTAACTTTAAGTTGTTTAGTCAGTCAGTCAAGTCACTCAGTAAGTCAGTCACGTCACTCAGTAACTCAGTCAAGTTATTCAGTAAGTCCATCAAGTCACAAAGTAAGTCAGTCAAGTCATTCAGTAAGTCAGTCAAGTCACTCAGTATATAAAAAGCCTTCTGTTATGCAGAGTTTTTCGGCCATATTAGGTCAATTTTGTCTCAGGATGCGACCCAGACAAATCGACTAACACCCAGGTGCCTATTTTACTTATAGGTAAACAAGGACAGAAGGAGTCTTAAGGAAACACGTTCTAATGTTTGCACCCATACCAGGGATCGAACCAGGGACCTCAGTGTGTGGGCTGAGTGTACTACCAATCGAGCTACGGGGCAAAAAAAAAAAAAATGACATTCATCTAGCAAAGTGTATCTGGATCTGCAATAAGGACATGGGGCTTTGCACATATTTCAGGAGGGGGGTGCTGGCCGGCTGTCCGGGGATTGAACCCCAGACCCCAGCAGTGAGAGTCGCGCCTCTCACCACAGGGCTACGGTGGAGGGTAAAAAACAGCAAGCAGGAAAATGAAGAGGAACAATTGGATAGTCTACCCAAGATATATAAAGTGCATGAGAGGAAGGAAGAGGATCAAAGTTTTGCAATCAAAATTTCGATACTACAACAGATGACTCGGCATTAAATAAAGACCCACAGAAAAAAAAATACATGAATCCCAAACATCAGCCAACTCAGCCCCCAACCCCAGTGCTGAGCCAGACTCTGCTAAAGACTCTACCACAGCCACCACTACAGCCCTAATCAAACAGCTACCGTTACACAAAGCCACAACTTCTATTACAGATGTAGTATAGAGTTTATTTCGGAGGACAATGCTGATCAAGAAACAGTTACTAGTGTTTGTGGCATGGTTACTGAAGATACTAGTGAAATTCTAGAAACTGCACAAATTGAGAACGCATCTACCATAAATTCTATCCAACAAAAAACAAAATAGTGCAAATTCTATGTTTGGGGCATCTGAAAGCATGAAATATCGGGGTAAACAAATAGGATGTGCAACTTTAAGCACCCTTAAAAATGCCGCGATCTCCTGTCCGAATGAATGTGCCCTTCTACCTCCTGTAAACTTTCAACCTGAAATTTGCCACTCACCAATCTTCTAAAAAAATAAATTCTGCATACCTTTTAAAAGGGACCAGGAGGTGCACACCCCATAAAACAAACTATTGTAGTTACAAAAATCCCACAGCCAGCGCCCCCCCCTGCCCCTCCAGAACCACAACTACTAATACCAACAACAAAATCTCCCCAACAAACAGGCAATACGACTTCATTTGTATTTGCGAATATACAGGGCCTTAAGCCATCCACCAACAGCAAAATACCTTTCATCAGTAGACTTCTAGAGGAGTCAAATGCTATGTTTGTAGCCTTCACAGAGACCCATACAAAAGACCACTCCGACATCTGGATAAGAATACAACTTTTTTAGATGCGATAGAAAGAACAAACAAGAAGGAGGGAAGGTTGGCCTGTATGTCAAGGAGTCGTTCATTTGCATAGAGTTACTGAACACCACAAACGATGTAGCTGAAATTCTAACAGTAAAGATCGAGAACCAAAACATAGTCATTGTGGCTGCATATAAGCCACCAAATGCAACTTCCCAACAGTTCAAGGAACATTTATTGAAAACTGATTACTCTCTGGAAAACCTTTCAACCCCAGCCCCGAATATCTTGCTGCTTGGTGATCTAAAACATACAAAATAGAAGAATGTAGCAAATAAAGTTAGCGGAGAGACAATCCCTGAAGGCAGCTCAGATGAAGTCACATACACATGACTTGCTGAATCTCTGTAATAAATACACCATAAGCCGGCTGCACTGACAGACGTGATGATATATTGCCATACTGACAGACGTGTTTATACACTGCCACACTGACAGACGTGTTTACACACCGTTACACTGTCAGACATGTTTACACTCTTCTACAAGGATAGGCGTATTTATACATTGCTACACTGTCAGACGTGTTTATAAACTGCCACATCGACAGACGTGTTTATATACTGCCACACTGGCAGACGTGTTTATATACTGCTACACTGTCAGACGTGTTATACACTGCCACATCGACAAACGTGTTTTTATATACTGCTACAGTGTCAGATATGTTTATACACTGCCACACTGTCAGACGTGTTTATACACTGCCACACTGTCAGACGTGTTTATACACTGCTACATATCATGAGTGATTCAGTTGGCAACCCTCAGCGGTAAATATGTCATAACCGCCCTGAAAGTATATCACACTTGTCTCAACGTCTCACTGAGAGATAATACTCTTCTTTACTGAGATAAACGTCTCACTGAGAGATAATACTCTTCTTTACTGAGATAAACGTCTCACTGAGAGATAATACTCTTCTTTACTGAGATAAACGTCTCACTGAGAGATAATACTCTTCTTTACTGAGATAAACGTCTCACTGAGACGTGATGCTCCTTGACTCAAAACTACATTGGACTGAAGAAGTCACTGGCTGGCGAAATGTTTCCAGAATAGAGCTACCCAAATCTTGCACAAGTGTCTCATTTATCAACTTGTCAGTTTTCCAGGCCATTTATTCGCATACCAAGTATATAACTGAGACACACAGTATATACACGGAGAGGTATATATATATCGGTGTATATATACTAAGAGTATATTTAGGTATTATAGTATTCTTGACAGGTGGTGAACAGGTTTCAAAAACAGTTTTATGTATTCGCCCTCGTGTAGTCGATAGATATTAAACCCAATTAAGCAACCAACCACGATGATTTATAAGATGATCTGATGATGTGTCTACCATGACAGTGTGATGTATCTACCATGACAGTGTGATGTATCTACCATGACAGTGTGATGTATCTACCATGACAGTGTGATGTATCTACCATGACAGTGTGATGTATCTACCATGACAGTGTGACGTATCTACCATGACAGTGTGATGTATCTACCATGACAGTGTGATGCATCTACCATGACAGTGTGATGTATCTACCATGACAGTGTGATGTATCTACCATGACAGTGTGACGTATCTACCATGACAGTGTGATGTATCTATCATGACAGTGTGATGTATCTACCATGACAGTGTGATGTATCTATCATGACAGTGTGATGTATCTACCATGACAGTGTGATGTATCTATCATGACAGTGTGATGTATCTACCATGACAGTGTGATGTATCTACCATGACAGTGTGATGTATCTACCATGACAGTGTGACGTATCTACCATGACAGTGTGATGTATCTATCATGACAGTGTGATGCATCTACCATGACAGTGTGATGTATCTATCATGACAGTGTGATGTATCTACCATGACAGTGTGACGTATCTACCATGACAGTGTGATGTATCTACCATGACAGTGTGATGTATCTACCATGACAGTGTGATGTATCTACCATGACAGTGTGATGTATCTACCATGACAGTATGATGTATCTACCATGACAGTGTGACGTATCTACCATGACAGTGTGATGTATCTACCATGACAGTGTGATGCATCTACCATGACAGTGTGATGTATCTATCATGACAGTGTGATGTATCTACCATGACAGTGTGATGTATCTACCATGACAGTGTGATGTATCTACCATGACAGTGTGATGTATCTATCATGACAGTGTGATGTATCTATCATGACAGTGTGATGTATCTACCATGACAGTGTGATGTATCTACCATGACAGTGTGATGTATCTATCATGACAGTGTGATGTATCTATCATGACAGTGTGATGTATCTACCATGACAGTGTGATGCATCTACCATGACAGTGTGATGTATCTACCATGACAGTGTGATGTATCTACCATGACAGTGTGATGTGTCTACCATGACAGGGTGATGTGTCTACCATGACAGTGTGATGTATCTACCATGACAGTATGATGTATCTACCATGACAGTGTGACGTGTCTACCATGACAGTGTGATGTATCTACCATGAGAGTGTGATGTATCTACCATGAGAGTGTGATGTATCTACCATGATAGGGTGATGTATCTACCATGACAGTGTGATGTATCTACCATGACAGTGTGATGTATCTATCATGACAGTGTGATGTATCTACCATGACAGTGTGATGTATCTACCATGACAGTGTGATGTATCTACCATGACAGGGTGATGTATCTACCATGACAGTGTGACGTATCTACAATGACAGTATGATGTATCTACCATGACAGTATGATGTATCTACCATGACAGTGTGACGTATCTACCATGACAGTATGATGTATCTACCATGACAGTGTGACGTATCTACCATGACAGTATGATGTATCTACCATGACAGTGTGACGTATCTACCATGACAGCATGATGTATCTACCATGACAGTGTGATGTATCTACCATGACAGTGTGACGTATCTACCATGACAGTGTGATGTATCTACCATGACAGTGTGATGTATCTACCATGACAGTGTGATGTATCTACCATGACAGTGTGATGTATCTACCATGACAGGGTGATGTATCTACCATGACAGTGTGATGCATCTACCATGATAGTGTGATGTATCCACCATGACTGATGTATCCACCATACCCGGTGTGGTGTCCGGTATTCGGTATAAAAGAGGTTTGCCTTGACATGAGGTGGTCAGTCTCTCAGCTGAGGGACTGACCACCTAAAAAATTACATCTACTCCCTCTCCAGTGCTACACTCGCCTGTATTCGAATGAACAAGCCCGCTACGCAGGCGAAAATTTTCGCCAATCAAGATTCCCAAAGTATCGCACATGTGTCTTATTTATTAATAATATGAGACATGCCATTACATGGACGGTGGCTCCGTCTACATCACACACACACACACACACACACACACACACACACACACACACACACACACACACACACACACACACACACACACACACACACACACACACACACACACATGTGAAAAACTAAGTGAGAACAGAAATACTAAACTAAAACCATAGGAGTAAGAAACTATCACCTCGTATGATTGAAAAAAAAAACACGAAAGCTCACCAAACATTATTGTATCTTGGTAACAAACCCACCAAATATGTTATCATGTCAAGGAACCCACCAAATATGTTATCATGTCAAGGAACCCACCAAACATGTTATCATGACAAGGAACCCAGCAAATATGATGTTATCATGGTGTTATCATGACTCACCGAATCGTAATGTCACGATTGCAAACAAATCACGGTACGGGTGAGGATTGAACATGATGTTATCATGACGAGGTAAACATTGTCATAGTTAGAGAAATTCAGAAATTAGACAGTTAAAACTGAACACTGTTCTAAAACACTAGTAGGTGCTGTAGTTATATATTCTCTGTATATGTGGCGTTATATCCTCAAGACCTGTCCTGTTATACTCTGTTATAGTATTCTTGGAAGATGTTTTGGGGTCAACGCCCCTGCGACCCGATCAATGACCAGGTCTCGCGGTGGATCACAGCCTGATCAACCAGGCTTTTACTGCTGGCCGCACGTAAACCGACGTAGGAGCCACAGCCCGGCTGGTCAGGTATTGACTTTAGGTGTCTTTCCAGCTCCCTCTTGAAGGCAGCCAGGAGCCTATTGGTAATCCCCCTTATGTATGCGGGGAGGCACTTGAACAGTCTTGAGTCCCTGACACTTACTGTGTTGTCTCTTAGCGTACTCATGGCGCCTCTGCTTTTCATTGGGACTAGTCCCACTAAGATTTTCCAGATATATATTATCATGTACCTTTCTCGCTTGCGTTCCAGGGAGTACAAATCAAGGGATTCCAACCTTTCCCAGTAATTTAGGTGCTTTATCGTACTTATATGTGCAGTGATAGTTCTCTGTATATTTTGAAGGTTCGCAGTTTCGCCTGCCTTGAAAGGGACAATCAGCGTACAGTGTTATTCAAGTCTAGAGAGAATACGCGATTTGAAGAGAATCATCATGGGCTTGTCATCTCCAGTTTTGAAGGTTCTCATTATCCGTCCTATCATTTCACTAGCAGATATGGTAAATACGTCGTTGTGATCTTTGAAAATGAGATTCTCTGACATTATTACTCCCAGGTCTTCACATTAGTTTTTCGTTCTATTGTGTGGTTGGGATTTGTTTTATACTCCCACACAGCTTTAATTTCCTCGAGTTTTCCATAGGAGAATAATTGAAATTTCTCTTCATTGAACTTCATATTGTTTTCTGTGGCCCCTTTAAAGATTTGTTTGATATCCGCTTGGAGATTTACAGTGTTCTCGATGGATGACACTGTTATGCAAATTCGGGTGTCATTCGCGAAGGACACGGTGCTGTGGCTTACATCTCTGTGTCAGATATGAGGAGGAACAGGATGGGAACGAGTATTGTGCCTTGTGGAACAGAACTTTTCACTCTAGGCGCCTCTGATTTTTCTGTTCACATTACTCTTTGTGTTCTATTTGTTAGGAAGTTAAAGATGTATTTACAAACTTTTCTTGTTATTCCTTTATCAGGAATTTTGTGTGCTATTACACCATGGCAGCACTTATCGAAAGCTTCCACAAAGTCTGTGTATACTACATCTACATTCTATTTATCCTCCAGAGAATTCAAGACGATGTCATAGTGGTCCAGTAGTTGGGATAAGCAGGATTGACCATCTCTCCCATGCTGCCCTGGGTTGTGCAGTTGTTGGGTATCCAAGTAGATGGCGATCTTGCTTCTTAGAACCCTTTCAAAGATTATTATGACGTGGGACGTTTGTGCTGTCGGTCTGTAATTCTTTGCAATTGCTTTACTGTCACCTTTGTGGAGTGGCTTATGTCTGTTGTTTTAGTGACTGTGGGATGACCCCTGTGTCCATGCTCCCTCTCAATAGAATACTTAAGGCACCTGAAAAGGGCTTCTTTCAGTTCCTGCTGTGTTCACACCCACACCTGCAACATCCACCTGGTGTTCCTCACAGCTGTGTTCACACACACCTGCAACACTCACCTGGTGTTCCTCACAGCTGTGTTCACGCACCTCCAACATTCACCAGGTGTTCCTCACAGCTGTGTTCACACACCTCCAACATTCACCTGCTGTTCCTCACAGCTGTGTTCACACACACCTCCAACATTCACCTGCTGTTCCTCACAGCTGTGTTCACACACACCTCCAACATTCACCAGGTGTTCCTCACTACTGTGTTCACACACATCTCCAACATTACCTGGTGTTCCTCACAGCTGTATTCACACACCTCCAACATTCACCAGGTGTTCCTCACAGTTGTGTTCACACACCTCCAACATTCACCAGGTGTTCCTCACAGTTGTGTTCACACACCTCCAACATTCACATGCTGTTCCTATCGATAATTCATATCAGTGCAATTTCAACGCCATAAAAATTTCCCAACGAGATAGAAATATAACGATGCGTTAGTATAACGTAGCGTCAATATAACGTTGCGTCTGTGTAGCAACAGTGACGCAAAAGAAGCAGCGACCATTTATTGATTTTGTTAAGAAGGAAATGACATAGGGTGAAAAATAAAGAAGAAAGAATATAGTACAGTATAAGTTGTAATATTTTAAAGTGTCGAAGGAAGGAGGAACCTTCCAATGGTTGCCTCAGATGCTGACGTCTTCCTCCGAACTCTTTGTTTACGTCTTGAGAAAACATCGCGCACATAAATGTTCCACAGAACCAACAAGTTGAGATATATATATATATATATATATATATATATATATATATATATATATATATATATATATATATATATATATATATATAGTATAAACCTTGGTAATAAATACCGACAAGTTGGTTTAGAAAGACACGTAAGCAAACACTATAACATATTTATTAGGAAACGTTTCGGTCCTGGGACCTTGATCAAGGTCCCAGGACCGAAACGTTTCCTAATAAATATGTTATAGTGTTTGCTTACGTGTCTTTCTAAACCATATATATATATATATATATATATATATATATATATATATATATATATATATATATATATATATAAATGCTTAACAATCAAAGGGGGAGATGAACGATAGGACTTTTGAGTTGCAATCAACACATCATCAGGAACTTGCAATATTGCAAGAATGAGTAAGAGGTCCCAGCAGTTTCACTCAGATGAACTTTGTTACTAAGAATGAGGTGGGAGGCAAGAGATGTCCAGTGCCCCAGGCACTCCAGTGCCCCAGGCACTCCAGTGCCCCAGGCACTCCAGTGCCCAGTGAGAGAAGATTGAGTATTATAGGAACAGAGGATAATATGTAATATACGGGCATACACATTCTACTGTACAGCTCGGTTACTTGGGACATTAAATACATAACAAGAGGCTGACATTAAGAGCAGCGCCAGGATCACAAACTGAAGCTAAATATAATCAGAAGACGAACCTGCGGTGCAGTGTTACCAGCTGGCACTCACCTCGCGGCGCAGTGTTACCAGCTGGCACTCACTCCCCGCCGCAGTGTTACCATATATCATTCATCCTGCGGCGCAGTTTTACCTGCTGGCACTCACCCCGCGGCGCAGTGTTACCAGCTGGCACTCACCCCGCGGCGCAGTGCTACCAGCTGGCACTCACCCCGCGGCGCAGTGCTACCAGCTGGCACTCACCCCGCGGCGCAGTGTTACCAGCTGGCACTCACCCCGTGGCGCAGTGTTCGGTATAATGTATTTACTGCTAAATATTAAAATCCAATTTAGTATTGTATATACTATCAGTGGTGACTATTATTCACATGTTGGTTGTATAATGAGAGGAAAATGTTAGTATATGGTCCTAAGGTGTACACACTGTGAGGAGTGTATCAGTGTATATACACTGTGAGGAGCGTATCAGTGTATATACATTGTGAGGAGTGTATCAGTGTATATACATTGTGAGGAGTGTATCAGTGTATATACATTGTGAGGAGTGTATCAGTGTATATGGTTTAGAAAGACACGTAAGCAAACACTAGGACATATTTATTAGAAAACGTTTCAGTCCTGGGACCTTAATCACTTCTAACATACAGAGGTAGAAAGACATTATATATATAGGCGGAGAGTGAGGTGTGAGTGACGCATGGTGACCTGAAGAATGCTATGTTGGGATGAGGACGGGTAGATGATGAGATCATGTGACTCCTGTGTTGTTGGGTTGGTGCTGCTTACCCTGCTTAAGTATCATGTATGCTAATATTTTTTAAATTTTGTGGTTTCCAGTGTTACGTTCTATTGTGTCGGTGACGGCGATTAGCGAGGCTTCTAGGCACCTAATCGCCGTCACTTACTGCAGCATCTCAGCGTCTAGTACCGTCCTGTGTCAATTGCTACAACATATCAGCATCTAGCACCGTCCTGTGTCACTTGCTGCAACATCTCAGCGTCTAGCACTGTCCTGTCATTGCTACAACATTTCAGCGTCTAGCACCGTCCTGTGTCACTTGCTGCAGCATCTCAGCGTCTAGCACCGTCCTGTGTCACTTGCTGCAGCATCTCAGCGTCTAGCACCGTCCTGTGTCACTTGCTACAACATCTCAGCGTCTAGCACCGTAATGTGTCACTTGCTACAACATCTCAGCGTCTAGCACCGCCCTGTGTCACTTGCTGCAACATCTCAGCGTCTAGCACCGTCCTGTCACTTGCTGCAGTATATCAGCGTCTAGCACCGTAATGTGTCACTTGCTGCAACATCTCAGCGTCTAGCACCGTCCTGTCACACTTTTTGAATTTCCTCGTTTATATTTTCAAGAGAAAGATATCACAGAGATAAGAAATCACGAAAAGGTTTGGAAGTTCACTATTTTTTACTGTGGTTGTTCTGTATATTGTAATATCATCTGTTTACTGTGATCTTATATATATATATATATATATATATATATATATATATATATATATATATATATATATATATATATATATATATATATATATATATATATATATATATATATATATAATTATTATTATTATCACACTGGCCGATTCCCACCAAGGCAAGGTGGCCCGAAAAAGAAAACTTTCACCATCATTCACTCCATCACTGTCTTGCCAGAAGGGTGCTTTACACTACAGTTTTTAAACTGCAACATTAACACCCCTCCTTCAGAGTGCAGGCACTGTACTTCCCATCTCCAGGACTCAAGTCCGGCCTGCCGGTTTCCCTGAATCCCTTCATAAATGTTACTTTGCTCACACTCCAACAGCACGTCAAGTATTAAAAACCATTTGTCTCCATTCACTATCAAACACGCTCACGCATGCCTGCTGGAAGTCCAAGCCCCTCGCACACAAAACCTCCTTTACCCCCTCCCTCCAACCTTTCCTAGGCCGACCCCTACCCCGCCTTCCTTCCACTACAGACTGATACACTCTTGAAGTCACTCTGCTTCGCTCCATTCTCTCTACATGTCCGAACCACCTCAACAACCCTTCCTCAGCCCTCTGGACAACAGTTTTGGTAATCCCGTACCTCCTCCTAACTTCCAAACTACGAATTCTCTGCATTTTATTCACACCACACATTGCCCTCAGACATGACATCTCCACTGCCTCCAGCCTTCTCCTCGCTGCAACATTCATCACCCATGCTTCACACCCATATAAGAGCGTTGGTAAAACTATACTCTCATACATTCCCCTCTTTGCCTCCAAGGACAAAGTTCTTTGTCTCCACAGACTCCTAAGTGCACCACTCACCCTTTTCCCCTCATCAATTCTGTGATTCACCTCATCTTTCATAGACCCATCCGCTGACACGTCCACTCCCAAATATCTGAATACATTCACCTCCTCCATACTCTCTCCCTCCAATCTGATTTCCAATCTTTCATCACCTAATCTTTTTGTTATCCTCATTGCCTTACTCTTTCCTGTATTCACTTTTAATTTTCTTCTTTTACACACCCTACCAAATTCATCCACCAATCTCTGCAGCTTCTCTTCAGACTCTCCCAAGAGCACAGTGTCATCAGCAAAGAGCAACTGTGACAACTCCCACTTTATGTGTGATTCTTTATCTTTTAACTCAACGCCTCTTGCCAAGACCCTCGCATTTACTTCTCTTACAACCCCATCTATAAATATATTAAACAACCACGGTGACATCACACATCCTTGTCTAAGGCCTACTTTTACTGGGAAATAATTTCCCTCTTTCCTACATACTCTAACTTGAGCCTCACTATCCTCGTAAAAGCTCTTCATTGCTTTCAGTAACCTACCTCCTACACCATACACCTGCAACATCTGCCACATTGCCCCCCTATCCACCCTGCCATACGCCTTTTCCAAATCCATAAATGGCACAAAGACCTCTTTAGCCTTATCTAAATACTGTTCACTTATATGTTTCACTGTAAACACCTGGTCCACACACCCCCTACCTTTCCTAAAGCCTCTTTGTTCATCTGCCATTCTATTCTCCGTCTTACTCTTAATTCTTTCAATAATAACTCTACCATACACTTTACCAGGTATACTCAACAGACTTATCCCCCTATAATTTTTGCACTCTCTTTTGTCCCCTTTGCCTTTATACAAAGGAACTATGCATGCTCTCTGCCAATCCCTAGGTACCTTACCCTCTTCCATACATTTATTAAATAATTGCACCAACCACTCCAAAACTATATCCCCACCTGCTTTTAACATTTCTATCTTTATTCCATCAATCCCGGCTGCCTTACCCTTTTTCATTTTACCTACTGCCTCACGAACTTCCCTCACACTCACAACTGGCTCTTCCTCACTCCTACAAGATGTTATTCCTCCTTGCCCTATACACGAAATCACAGCTTCCCTATCTTCATCAACATTTAACAATTCCTCAAAATATTCCATCTTCCCAATACCTCTAACTCTCCATTTAATAACTCTCCTCTCCTATTTTTAACTGACAAATCCATTTGTTCTCTAGGCTTTCTTAACTTGTTAATTTCACTCCAAAACTTTTTCTTATTTTCAACAAAATTTGTTGATAACATCTCACCCACTCTCTCATTTGCTCTCTTTTTACATTGCTTCACCACTCTCTTAACCTCTCTCTTTTTCTCCATATACTCTTCCCTCCTTGCATCACTTCTACTTTGTAAAAACTTCTCATATGCTAACTTTTTCTCCCTTACTACTCTCTTTACATTATCATTCCACCAATCGCTCCTCTTCCCTCCCGCACCCACTTTCCTGTAACCACAAACTTCTGCTGAGCACTACATTTTTAAACCTACCCCATACCTCTTCGACCCCATTGCCTATGCTCTCAATAGCCCATCTATCCTCCAATAGCTGTTTATATCTTACCCTAACTGCCTCCTCTTTTAGTTTATAAACCTTCACCTCTCTCTTCCTTGATGCTTCTATTCTCCTTGTATCCCATCTACCTTTTATTCTCAGTGTAGCTACAACTAGAAAGTGATCTGATATATCTGTGGCCCCTCTATAAACATGTACATCCTGAAGTCTACACAACAGTCTTTTATCTACCAATACATAATCCAACAAACTACTGTCATTTCGCCCTACATCATATCTTGTATACTTATTTATCCTCTTTTTCTTAAAATATGTATTACCTATAACTAAACCCTTTTCTATACAAAGTTCAATCAAAGGGCTTCCATTATCATTTACACCTGGCACCCCAAACTTACCTACCACACCCTCTCTAAAAGTTTCTCCTACTTTAGCATTCAGGTCTCCTACCACAATTACTCTCTCACTTGGTTCAAAGGCTCCTATACATTCACTTAACATCTCCCAAAATCTCTCTCTCTCCTCTACATTCCTCTCTTCTCCAGGTGCATACACGCTTATTATGACCCACTTTTCGCATCCAACCTTTTCTTTAATCCACATAATTCTTGAATTTACACATTCATATTCTCTTTTCTCCTTCCATAACTGATCCTTCAATATTACTGCTACCCCTTCCTTTGCTCTAACTCTCTCAGATACTCCAGATTTAATCCCATTTATTTCCCCCCACCGAAACTCCCCTACCCCCTTCAGCTTTGTTTCGCTTAGGGCCAGGACATCCAACTTCTTTTCATTCATAACATCAGCAATCATCTGTTTCTTGTCATCCGCACTACATCCACGCACATTCAAGCATCCCAGTTTTATCAAGTTTTTCTTCTTCTCTTTTTTAGTAAATGTCTACAGGAGAAGGGGTTACTAGCCCATTGCTCCCGGCATTTTAGTCGCCTCATACGACACGCATGGCTTACGGAGGAAAGATTCTTTTCCACTTCCCCATGGACAATAGAAGAAATAAAATAGAACAAGAGCTATTTAGAAAAAGGAGAAAAACCTAGATGTATATATATATATGCATGTGCATGTCTGTGAAGTATGACCAAAGTGTAAGTAGGAGTAGCAAGATATCCCTGTTATCTAGCGTGTTTATGAGACAGAAAAAGAAACCAGCAATCCTACCATCATGCAAAACAGTTACAGGTTTCTGTTTCACAGTCATCTGGCAGGACGGTAGTACTTCCCTGGGTGGTTGCTGTCTACCAACCTACTACCATATATATATATTATACAGCAAACCAGGAAATAATCAATGCCGTGCGAAGAATCCTCCCGGAAATCTCTACTACCACTCCGTCCAACAGTACCCTCTTGGGAGCACCGCTGGGTCACCAGGCCATCGACACTGTCCTCAAGAAAAAATTGAATGACCTGATGAGAATGGAGGAGAGAATAAGCGATCTTGATGCCCATGATGCTCTGTATCTCCTCACAAGGTGTCTTACTATGCCAAGACTCACTTACTCCCTGAGGCGTGCACCCTCTTTTGGTAACCCAACACTCGACGAATATGACGAACATCTGAGATCAACCTTTAAGAAGGCCCTGAATTGTCACTAGAGGATCAGCAATGGGATCAGGCAACCCTCCCAGTGCGACTGGGAGGTATAGGGGTGCGCAAAGCAACGCAAGTAGCTTTATCTGCTTTTCAGTCTTCGAGTTTGGCTTCCAGTGCACTAGTCAAGAAGATTGTCCCTGAACGCTTGAGAGACGTGGTAGGAGCTCAAGACCCCAGGTTTACTGAAGCAGCAATGTGGTGGGACACCCTTGCAGACTCCTCCAGTAGACCAGCTCCTCCCAAAGAGCACAAACAGTCCCACTGGGACAAACCGATCATGGAAAAAATCGCCAACACAATGCTCACCAATGCTTCATGAAAGGACAAAGTGCGTCTCCTGGCAGTGAAGGCACCACACTCAGGAGATTTCCTTCTCCCCAATTCCTCCTTGGGCACTCAACTCGACTCACAGGCCATTCGGATTGGTGTTGCTCTTCGCCTAGCCGCCCGCATTCTTACCGAACATAGGTGTATTTGCGGCAGGGCGACAGCTGATCAATTCGGACTTCATGGTCTCGTGTGTCACACAGCAGAAGGGAAGTATGCCAGACATGAGGAGGTCAATGACATAAAGAGAAGCCTCGCCACAGCCCGTTAACCAGCCCAACGGGAACCCCAAGTGCAGAGGTCTGACGGAAGTCAAAAGCGTCCTGATGGAGCCACTATGCTACCCTGGAAGGATGGAAAGCAGATTTCCTGGGACTACACCTGTGCCGCCACATTGGCAGACACCTACTTGCCATACTCCAAAGCTGAAGGGGGTGGAGCTGCCAGCCACAGAGAGACCCAGAAGATCCGCAAGTATGACGATCTTCCCCCTTGCTATAACTTCATCCCAATAGGGTCGGAGACCCTTGGAGCATGGGGCAAGTGTGCTCTAAAGTTCCTCAAAGAGCTGGGTGAAAAGCTCATCATAGAAACCAAGGACCACAGAGCGACCAGCTTCCTCTTTCAGAGATTCAGTGTCGCGATCCAGAGAGGAAATGCCTGCAGCATTCTGGGCACGCGCCCACCGCCGGGGAGCTGGACAAAGTATTCAAGATGTAGCTCTGAGTTTCCTATGTTGTTTTACTTTCTATTGTATTTTTATGAATGTTTTGTCAATGTATTTTGTCTTTAAATAAAATATATATTAAATATAGGGGGTGGTAGGAGAAAATTCTCAAACAGCTTCAGGGAGAACCTTGAAGCAAGTTTATTCTTTTCTCTGAGGATGAGAGAATGAGGGTCCCCAGGACAGTTCTAGAGGCGGTACTTCCCTATATTTGTTTTATACATGCTGTTACGGTTCGAATCTTAATCTTTAGCCAGGTTAGTGCACTCCGTAACAATACACTTCATAGAATGAGAAAATACTTCCCAACTTAGAAATGTAAGGCACAAATAATAGTTACTCAGTCTTTTCTAGTTTCTTTTTAGTTAAAAACTTAAATGCTTCTTAGATATTCATAAATATCTATTAAATATCACTTCGCCAGAAACTTTCATTCACATAAGAAAACGCTTGAATAGAATGTACATCATAGACTCCTTCTGGAGACTGTCAATATGGTCACTACACTTGTTAATGATCAGAGGAATATTACTACTTCCTCAATAATGACATTACTTGAGCGCGAGTATATACATTGAGAATGGACACCTTCACTGAGTAACTCCCTGGCATAAGGAATATATCACTTAAAGTTCTAAACTTGACACAGGTCGTCACATCGTAAACTGAAGGTAACAGTATATAACTGTCCGCAGACTTCACTTCAGAAAAAAACCTCAAGCTGGTTCAGGAGTTTCTACAACACAATTCTTTATCCAAGTGAGAATAAGGTGGAGTACTGGAGGGTAGCTCAGTCAATGTACACTGAGTCGGCAGAAAGAGCGAACTGAATTAACACAGTTAATTCCTACATGACACCAACTCGCCAAAGGGAAGAGGGAATAGTAGACTAAACTACCCTCCAAGGACATACCTTGTTTCAACTCTTAGCCAGCTGTTACCTAACTACCCAGCACATTACTCAAAATACATAAATATATATATATATATATATATATATATATATATATATATATATATATATATATATATATATATATATATATATATATGCAATAAGATCACAGTAAACAGGTGATTTCAGAATATGCAAAAAAACCACTCTGAAAGAATAGAGAAATTCCAAGCGCTTTCGTGACTACTCACATTATCAAGGAACTATGAAAGTAAAGCATCCAAGGAAGCTATATAAGGGGTCTGGCCAACACCTCACTATCAGATCCCACAACTTATATATATATATATATATATATATATATATATATATATATATATATATATATATATATATATATATATATATATATATATATATATATATATATATATATATATGCATATGTGTGTGTGTATGTGTGTATGTGTGTATGTGTGTGTGTATGTGTGTGTGTATGTGTGTGTGCATATGTGTGTATGTGTGTACTTGGGTGTGTATATGTGTATGTGTGTGTGTGTGTGTGTGTGTGTGTGTGTGTGTGTGTGTGTGTGTATGTGTGTGTGTGTGTGTGTGTGTGTGTGTGTGTGTGTGTGTGGGTGCCGATGTGTGTATGTGTATGTGTGTACTTGTGTGTGTATATGTGTATGTGTGTATGTGTGTGTGTGTGTGTGTATGTGTGTGTGTGTGTGTGTGTGTGTGTGTGTGTGTGTGTGTGTACTTGTGTGTGTATATGTGTATGTGTGTATGTGTGTGTGTGTGTGTGTGTGTGTGTGTGTGTGTGTGTGTGTGTGTGTGTGTGTGTGTGTGTGTGTGTGTGTGAGTGTGTGTGCATATGTGTGTATGTGTATGTGTGTACTTGTGTGTGTATATGTGTATGTGTGTATGTGTGTGTGTGTGTGTGTGTGTGTGTGTGTGTGTGTGTGTGTGTGTGTGTGTGTGTGTGTGTGTGTGTGTGTGTGTGTGTGAGTGTGTGTGCATATGTGTGTATGTGTGTGTACTTGTGTGTGTATATGTGTATGTGTGTATGTGTGTGTGTGTGTGTGTGTGTGTGTGTGTGTGTGTGTGTGTGTGTGTGTGTGTGTGTGTGTGTGTGTGTGTGTGCGTGTATGTATGTAGGCTTATAGTAATTCAGGAACTAAGGTATACTGCAGCAGGTATACTGAAGCAGGTATACTACAGCAGGTATACTCTGCTCCGATAACGTATTTCATACTCTCACAGTCATTTCCACTCGTGTATTTATCTGGTACGTTTCTAAAGTCAGTTCACATCACTTGCGAGCACAACACAGCCTGGTGGTGCCACCAATCTACAAGATTTGCTAAACTGTAGCAGTTCTGTCTTCTTTATAAATTTTAATCATCTTCATTCAAAGCATTTATGTCTTCCATTAATACTGTTCAGTTATGTCCGCTCAATAAGTGCCTCTCAAGAGAGTATAAGTTCCTCGTGCAGAAGATCAATTTTGTTGTCTTTTCCTGAATGTTCCAGCATAATTATGATAATTGTGTAAGATGGGGAGCAGTTCTGCGCAACATAATCTAAATGACACCTTAACGAGGGCAATAAAACCTTAAAAATTCAGTTATGCGTTTTGCTGTAAAGTCATGCAATGTCGTAGTTTTATTGCAAGCATTTGTGCAATGACTCCACGATTAGTTTCTTCTGAACTGAATCTGTCACTTTCCCGACCACAAATTAACTTTGCCAAATGATTCAGAAGCTTCCTGGTGTCCTCGGTGTTTATCGGTCGCCTTATTTTAATCATCAAAGAGCTTATCCCGATTTTTATTCCCTTGCAAATTAAAAAAAATCTGAAGGTTCATTATTTTTGATGATACACAAGTTTGAAGTTTGCGTACACAGACTTAGAAAAGCCCAGGGCCCAGTACAGACCCATGTAGAATGCCACCTATAACTGCTTCCCATTTCTAATTACCCCATTGCTGTGTTCGGCAACTTTTTGTGTATATATCTTTTGCGAAGCTCTCTCACATACCTGTCTTAAGTTCAGACAAACAACTTCTTATTCTTTACAACTGTCCGTCTTTTTTAATACCCAAGAGAAAAATACGTTAGGGACATATAATACCGACGAGTTAATGAGACACATGCAACACCTGCCTACTTGGGAATATGAAAAAGCCACTGGTTGGCGGAACATCTCATCAATAAAGATATCCAGGTGTTGCACATGTGTCTTATTCATCAGCTTAGGTAAAAACGTAGCTAATTTGTTGGGTAGGAACATCGCTATATGAAACCAGTCTGAAACTCGTTGATCAAATTATGTTCATAAGGCGACTTCGAATATCATCTGATAACATTAATTTTAATAATACACAAATAACCCGCACATAGAAGAGAGGAGCTTACGACGACGCTTCGGTCCGACTTGGACCATTTGCAAAGTCACAAAGTCGTTTGTGTGACTTTGTAAATGGTCCAAGTCAGACCGAAACGTCGTCGTAAGCTCCTCTCTTCGATGTGCGGGTTATTTGTGTATTGTTGCAGTCATGGTATTGTGCCTTTTTCGTTAATTTTAATAAGTTTCTCACTTGGAAGGTCGTGTTGATAAGGACGGGTGACTCCATAGCACCGGCACGTTATCAAGGACGGGTAACTCCATAGCACCGGCACGTTATCAAGGACGGGTAACTCCATAGCACCGGCACGTTATCAAGGACGGGTAACTCCATAGCACCGGCACGTTATCAAGGACGGGTGACTCCATAGCACCGGCACGTTATCAAGGACAGGTAATTCCATAGCACCGGCACGTTATCAAGGACGGGTAACTCCATAGCACCGGCACGTTATCAAGGACAGGTAACTCCATAGCACCGGCACGTTATCAAGGACGGGTAACTCCATAGCACCGGCACGTTATCAAGGACGGGTGACTCCATAGCACCGGCACGTTATCAAGGACGGGTGACTCCATAGCACCGGCACGTTATCAAGGACAGGTGACTTCATAGCACCGGCACGTTATCAAGGACGGGTAACTCCATAGCACCGGCACGTTATCAAGGACGGGTGACTCCATAGCACCGGCACGTTATCAAGGACGGGTGACTCCATAGCACCGGCACGTTATCAAGGACGGGTGACTCCATAGCACCGGCACGTTATCAAGGACGGGTGACTCCATAGCACCGGCACGTTATCAAGGACGGGTGACTCCATAGCACCGGCACGTTATCAAGGACGGGTGACTCCATAGCACCGGCACGTTATCAAGGACGGGTGACTCCATAGCACCGGCACGTTATCAAGGACGGGTGACTCCATAGCACCGGCACGTTATCAAGGACGGGTGACTCCATAGCACCGGCACGTTATCAAGGACGGGTGACTCCATAGCACCGGCACGTTATCAAGGACGGGTGACTCCATAGCACCGGCACGTTATCAAGGACGGGTGACTCCATAGCACCGGCACGTTATCAAGGACGGGTGACTCCATAGCACCGGCACGTTATCAAGGACGGGTGACTCAATAGCACCGGCACGTTATCAAGGACGGGTGACTCCATAGCACCGGCACGTTATCAAGGACGGGTGACTCCATAGCACCGGCACGTTATCAAGGACGGGTGACTCCATAGCACCGGCACGTTATCAAGGACAGGTGACTCCATAGCACCGGCACGTTATCAAGGACGGGTGACTCCATAGCACCGGCACGTTATCAAGGACGGGTGACTCCATAGCACCGGCACGTTATCAAGGACGGGTGACTCCATAGCACCGGCACGTTATCAAGGACGGGTGACTCCATAGCACAGGCACGTTATCAAGGATGGGTGACTCCATAGCACCGGCACGTTATCAAGGACAGGTGACTCCATAGCACCGGTACGTTATCAAGGACAGGTAACTCCATAGCACCGGCACGTTATCAAGGATAGGTAACTCCATAGCACCGACACGTTATCAAGGACAGGTAACTCCATAGCACCGGCACGTTATCAAGGACGGGTGACTCCATAGCACCGGCACGTTATCAAGGACAGGTGACTCAATAGCACCGGCACGTTATCAAGGACGGGTGACTCCATAGCACCGGCACGTTATCAAGGACGGGTGACTCCATAGCACCGGCACGTTATTAAGGACAGGTGACTCCATAGCACCGGCACGTTATCAAGGACGGGTGACTCCATAGCACCGGCACGTTATCAAGGACGGGTGACTCCATAGCACCGGCACGTTATCAAGGACGGGTGACTCCATAGCACCGGCACGTTATCAAGGACGGGTGACTCCATAGCACCGGCACGTTATCAAGGACGGGTGACTCCATAGCACCGGCACGTTATCAAGGACGGGTGACTCCATAGCACCGGCACGTTATCAAGGACGGGTGACTCCATAGCACCGGCACGTTATCAAGGACGGGTGACTCCATAGCACCGGCACGTTATCAAGGACGGGTGACTCCATAGCACCGGCACGTTATCAAGGACGGGTGACTCCATAGCACCGGCACGTTATCAAGGACGGGTGACTCCATAGCACCGGCACGTTATCAAGGACAGGTAACTCCATAGCACCGGCACGTTATCAAGGACGGGTGACTCCATAGCACCGGCACGTTATCAAGGACAGGTAACTCCATAGCACCGGCACGTTATCAAGGACGGGTGACTCCATAGCACCGGCACGTTATCAAGGACAGGTAACTCCATAGCACCGGCACGTTATCAAGGACGGGTGACTCAATAGCACCGGCACGTTATCAAGGACGGGTGACTCCATAGCACCGGCACGTTATCAAGGACGGGTGACTCCATAGCACCGGCACGTTATCAAGGACGGGTGACTCCATAGCACCGGCACGTTATCAAGGACAGGTAACTCCATAGCACCGGCACGTTATCAAGGACAGGTAACTCCATAGCACCGGCACGTTATCAAGGACGGGTGACTCCATAGCACCGGCAAATAATCAAGGACAGGTGACTCCATAGCACCGGCACGTTATCAAGGACGGGTGACTCAATAGCACCGGCACGTTATCAAGGACGGGTGACTCCATAGCACCGGCACGTTATCAAGGACGGGTGACTCCATAGCACCGGCACGTTATCAAGGACGGGTGACTCCATAGCACAGGCACGTTATCAAGGATGGGTGACTCCATAGCACCGGCACGTTATCAAGGACAGGTGACTCCATAGCACCGGTACGTTATCAAGGACAGGTAACTCCATAGCACCGGCACGTTATCAAGGATAGGTAACTCCATAGCACCGACACGTTATCAAGGACAGGTAACTCCATAGCACCGGCACGTTATCAAGGACGGGTGACTCCATAGCACCGGCACGTTATCAAGGACAGGTGACTCAATAGCACCGGCACGTTATCAAGGACGGGTGACTCCATAGCACCGGCACGTTATCAAGGACGGGTGACTCCATAGCACCGGCACGTTATTAAGGACAGGTGACTCCATAGCACCGGCACGTTATCAAGGACGGGTGACTCCATAGCACCGGCACGTTATCAAGGACGGGTGACTCCATAGCACCGGCACGTTATCAAGGACAAGTGACTCCATAGCACCGGCACCTTATCAAGGACGGGTAACTCCATAGCACCGGCACGTTATCAAGGACAGGTGACTCCACAGCACCGGCACGTTATCAAGGACAGGTAACTCCATAGCACCGGCACGTTATCAAGGACACGTGACTCCATAGCACCAGCACGTTTTCAAGGACAGGTAACTCCATAGCAACGGCACGTTATCGAGGACAGATGACTCCATAGCACCAGCACGTTTTCAAGGACAGGTAACTCCATAGCACCGGTACGTTATCAAGGACAGGTGACTCCATAGCACCGGCACGTTATCAAGGATAGGTGACTCCATATCACCGACAAGTTATCAAGGACAGGTAACTCCATAGCACCGGCACATTATCGAGGACAGGTGACTCCATAGCACCGGTACGTTATCAAGGACAGGTGACTCCATAGCACCGGCACGTTATCAAGGACAGGTAACTCCATAGCATTGGCACGTTATCAAGGACAGGTAACTCCATAGCACCGGCACGTTATCAAGGACAGGTGACTCCATAGCACCGGCACGTTATCAAGGACGGGTAACGCCATAGCACCGGCACGTTATCAAGGACAGGTGACTCCATAGCACCGGCACGTTATCAAGGGCAGGTGACTACATAGCACCGGCACGTTATCAAGGACAGGTGATTCCCTAGCACGGGCACGTTATCAAGTACAGGTAACTCCATAGCACCGGCACGCTATCAAGGACAGGTAACTCCATAGCACCGGCACATTATCAAGGACAGGTGACTCCATAGCACCGGCACGTTATCAAGGACAGGTGACTCCATAACACCGGCACGTTATCAAGGACAGGTGACTCCATAGCACCGGGACGTTATCAAGGACAGGTGACTCTATAGCACCGGTACGTTATCAAGGACAGGTAACTCCATAGCACCGGCACGTTGTCAAGGACAGTCAACTCCATAGCACCGGCACGTTATCAAGGACAGGTGACTCCATAGCACCGGCACGTTATCAAGGACAGGTGACTCCATAGCACCGGCACGTTATCAAGGACAGGTGACTCCATAGCACCGGCACGTTATCAAGGACAGGTGACTCCATAGCACCGGCACGTTATCAAGGACAGGTGACTCCATAGCACCGGCACGTTATCAAGGACAGGTGACTCCATAGCACCGGGACGTTAACAAGGACAGGTGACTCTATAGCACCGGTACGTTATCAAGGACAGGTGACTCCATAGCACCGGCACGTTATCAAGGACAGGTGACTCCATAGCACCGGCACGTTATCAAGGACAGGTGACTCCATAGCACTGGCACGTTATAAAGGACATTTGACTCCATAGCACCGGCACGTTATCAAGGACATGTGACTCCATAGCACCGGCACGTTATCAAGGACAGGTGACTCCATAGCACCGGCACGTTATCAAGGACAGTTGACTCCATAGCACCGGCACGTTATCAAGGACAGGTGACTCCATAGCACCGGCACGTTATCAAGGACAGGTGACTCCATAGCACCGGCACGTTATCAAGGACAGTTTACTCCATAGCACCGGCACGTTATCAAGGACAGGTGACTCCATAGCACCGGCACGTTATCAAGGACAGGTGACTCCATAGCACCGGCACGTTATCAAGGACAGGTGACTCCATAGCACCGGCACGTTATCAAGGACAGGTGACTCCATAGCACTGGCACGTTATAAAGGACAGGTGACTCCATAGCACCGGCACGTTATCAAGGACATGTGACTCCATAGCACCGGCACGTTATCAAGGACAGGTGACTCCATAGCACCGGCACGTTATCAAGGACAGGTGACTCCATAGCACCGGCACGTTATCAAGGACAGGTGACTCCATAGCACCGGCACGTTATCAAGGACAGGTGACTCCATAGCACCGGCACGTTATCAAGGACAGGTGACTCCATAGCACCGGAACGTTATCAAGGACAGGTGACTCTATAGCACCGGTACCTTATCAAGGACAGGTGACTACATAGCACCGGCACGTTATCAAGGACAGGTGACTCCATAGCACCGGCACGTTATCAAGGACAGGTGACTCCATAGCACCGGCACGTTATCAAGGACAGGTGACTCCATAGCACCGGAACGTTATCAAGGACAGGTGACTATAGCACCGGTACCTTATCAAGGACAGGTGACTACATAGCACCGGCACGTTATCAAGGACAGGTGACTCCATAGCACCGGCACGTTATCAAGGACAGGTGACTCCATAGCACCGGCACGTTATCAAGGACAGGTGACTCCATAGCACTGGCACGTTATAAAGGACAGGTGACTCCATAGCACCGGCACGTTATCAAGGACATGTGACTCCATAGCACCGGCACGTTATCAAGGACAGGTGACTCCATAGCACCGGCACGTTATCAAGGACAGGTGACTCCATAGCACTGGCACGTTATAAAGGACAGGTAACTCCATAGCACCGGCACGTTATCAAGGACAGGTGACTCCACAGCACCGGCACGTTATCAAGGACATGTGACTCCATGGCACCGGCACGTTATCAAGGACAGGTGACTCCATAGCACCGGCACGTTATCAAGGACAGGTGACTCCATAGCACTGGCACGTTATAAAGGACAGGTGACTCCATAACACCGGCACGTTATCAAGGACAGGTAACTCCATAGCACCGGCACGTTATCAAGGACAGGTGACTCCATAGCACCGGCACGTTATCAAGGACAGGTGACTCCATAGCACCGGCACGTTATCAAGGACAGGTGACTCCACAGCACCGGCACGTTATCAAGGACAGGTGACTCCACAGCACCGGCACGTTATTAAGGACAGGTGACTCCACAGCACCGGCACGTTATCAAGGACAGGTGACTCCACAGCACCGGCACGTTATCAAGGACAGGTGACTCCACAGCACCGGCACGTTATCAAGGACAGGTGACTCCACAGCACCGGCACGTTATCAAGGACAGGTGACTCCACAGCACCGGCACGTTATCAAGGACAGGTGACTCCACAGCACCGGCACATTATCAAGGACAGGTGACTCCACAGCACCGGCACGTTATGAAGGACAGGTGACTCCACAGCACAGGCACGTTATCAAGGACAGGTGACTCCACAGCACCGGCACGTTATCAAGGACAGGTGACTCCATAGCACCGGCACGTTATCAAGGACAGGTAACTCCATAGCACCGGCACGTTATCAAGGACAGGTAACTCCATAGCACCGGCACGTTATCAAGGACAGGTAACTCCATAGCACCGGCACGTTATCAAGGACAGGTAACTCCATAGCACCGGCACGTTATCAAGGACAGGTGACTCCATAGCACCGGCACGTTATCAAGGACAGGTGACTCCATAGCACCGGCACGTTATCCGTTCTCAATTATTTATGAAAGATGCTGGCGAATGACATGCTGAATTACATTCTTTAAAAAACCATTAATAACAGTTTGTGTGTAAACTAAGAGTTGTTTTTGTGTGTCTACTTGTTTGATAGTCACGTTGCTTCGTATATTAATGGTTTACAAAATCGACAGCTAGATGAACAGGCTACATCAGCAGTGTCAAAACTATTAGACTGAATAGCACCTTTCAAGGCTGAGGGACTGATCTCCTCCAACTAATTCTTGGTGTCTTCTACCGTCTACGGTATTATTCGCTGTACTGGACCGATAAAACCTCTCGGTGGTGAACGTCTCCACCATAAAGACACCAAAGTGTTGCAGATGTATCGACTGCGATTCCGTGCAATCTTTATAATGAAGTTCTCTGTAATTATTAATTTATGGAATTCATATGAAACTTATATGAAAAAGAAGAGGAAATAATAGATGACAAATTTTATTTCTACAAAGTTTGGACTTCAGTTGATTCAGGAAAAGGAAAGTTGACATTAATGACACACTTCATAGTGAACCCCTGGTAAGCAGAACATTTTGTTCTAAATGGAACACTTTTCCTGATTTTGTGAACATGTCCCGTGTTAAAGTTAAGTAATCACTGTAGTGCAAGTTACTACAGTTCGGTCCACCATCAGCATCACTGACGGATTCATGAGGGACTGACACCCGGAATCAAAAGGGACTTCCCGGAGGTACCTGACAGGGTTTTACTTGACAATACATAGGTGCGAAATAAAATTTCACGGTATAAAGAGAGCATCAAATTTGTAGTTCTAGACTGGGAAGATTTTGACACTCATGGCAGGAGTAGGCGGAGCCACAGTGGAACCATCTATGTAGGTCTTCCAGAGGTTGAACAAGTGTACACTTGTCCAACCCTTGGACGAAGATCTACTTACACTAGTGGATGGTTCCACTGTGACTCTGCCTACGCCTGCTTCAACTTACTTGACTACAGTATTTAAACCATTGACACTCATGGCATCGTTAACTCATCGGTGGTCTCAGATTGATCGTGTACGCAGGTGTCTTGTGATGAAGGAACACTGGTAAGTCTTATGACCTGGCAAGGAACTATTTCAGTGTGCAGATTTGGAAACAATATTTTCAGTCAGAATAAGTTTATATGTAATGATATATATGTAAAATTGTGGTATAAGCTTTGAGGTAACAAATGTCCTCGTTCACATCTACAGAAATATTTATACATATGTATGTATAAAGTTAAGTTGCTATCCACTGACATTTACATATAAAAAAAATACATGTAATGTATACAGAAAAAAAATGTGACACGAATTTCATCCGTGAGGTTAATAAAATATGTTGCAAGCAATGAATAACATCTAAGCAAACCACAGAACGGGAAGGGCCTGAACCCATGGAGAGAGTCGTAAAACTCAAGGCCAGTGAGTAAACCACTCCAGGCCAGTGGCTTACGCACTGGCCTGGAATTTTACGACTCACTCGCCATGAGTTCACACCCCACCCGTTCCGTGGTTTGTTTGCAATCGTGTTGTTATGAATTCAAGAGTCATGACATCTGTCTTGAATAAAAGTCCAAAATTCTGCAGGAAAATTCACATCTAATGAAGAACCATTAATAACTAATTGACACAGGTGCTGACACCCTGACTACACAATACTGTCTGCCAGTAAAGAGCACAGCACATCCCTCCTTCTCACATCTTTGGATCAAAAGCCCTTCAACGGCATCAAGGCTGTCCCTCGAAGGGTGAGGTAAGGATGTACCTTGCATCAAGACTTGCACCACCACAACAATAGCTCAGGTGACCACAACAACTTAGTTAATTCACCTGGAAGCCTCTTACGATTCCTTAATCCTCGCTGACCATGTGATAGTATTTTGTAATTCATATCTACTTATTGTATTTACTATTACTTTTTTTTAGCAAAATCGGATACATGAGCAGTGTTGTGTTGCTATATATGATAATTACACGGTAGTAACAAAAACTAGGTACGTTTCCCTGTCATATTCCATCACGGGGGATGGGGCTCATACAAGGTGTTGAAATCTGTAAGCCTGAGCTGGGAGACTTCATCAAGCATTCCAGCAAGGATTCAACAACAATGGAAGCTTCAACGGCTTCCTTCCAGGATAGCTGGAGGTGATATCACTTGGGAATTACCATCTCTCAGGATATCACGAGTACCGAAGGTGGGCGGTGCAATGTGCGACCAGCGTAAGTCACCTTGTATGTGACATTAACCAAACATAACTAGCAAGTGTGGATCATTGCTTGCAAGGATAAGTGCACCATCTTGGTATGTGGGTAACCAGCTAAGTGTGATGTATTGAACTTAAGAAACCACTGACTGGCGAAACGTTTCCTGAGTTAAAGTTCCCAAATGGAAAAACAAAGGCACAATACCGTGACTGGAACAAAACATAAATAACCCGCACATAGGAGAGAGGAGCTTGTGACGACGTTTCGGTCCGAGTTGAACCATTTACAAAGTCACGCTAACTTTGTAAGAACAGTTCAGACCGTCAGAACCTCTCCTGCTTCTAGATGTCTAACACCACACTGGATGTGGCTTTCTGTATGTATGTGCTGTGCTGTGGCCGCCAGAGTATTTTTATGAACCTGTGCAATGAGATCGCTTCAGTGCATGACACGAGCTATTAGACACATAATCTCTCTCTCTCTCTCTCTCTCTCTCTCTCTCTCTCTCTCTCTCTCTCTCTCTCCCTCTCTCAGTTGAGAGGGAGAGAGAGAGAGAGAGAAAAAGAGAAAGAGAAAGAGAGGAGGGTGACGGTGCAGGCGTCATGTTCAAATAGGTGAAACTCAATGCAAGTGTCATGTCGAGGTGATGGTGACATGACATCTGTAACTGTGTCATGACACCTGTGAACTGTAACATGACACCTTAAACGGTGACATGGCACCTGTAACAGTGAAATGACACATGCAACACCTGAGAGTGATATAAAAACACGTCATGTTTATCAACAGGACGATAAAAGAGGATCTTGGTCCAAGGAACCTCCATTCGCTTCCTTGGATCAAACCTATCATTAATCAGGCGTTCATGATTTCAAGATTTAGCACTACACATGTGACCTGCACACCTGTCACAAGGTTATTTTCGAGAGTTATCAAGACTTCTCACCTGTATGTGGATCATTAAGCCCGAAATTAACCTGTACGCTAACATCAGTTTACTTTTGTAAATAAAAACTGACGTAAAGACTCGGTGCGTATCTATCTATCTATCTGCCTGGGCCAGTAGGCCGCCTGCAGTGTTCCTCCATTCTTATATATATATGTAATATATATATATATATATACTATATATACACCTTTTAGTGTATATACACACTTCTCAGTCTATATACACACTTCTCAGTCTATATACACACTTCTCAGTCTACATATACACGCTCCTTAGCATGTACACACACCTCTCAGTGTATATAAACATCACGCAGTATACATACACACCTTTAACTGTACAAACTTATACCTCTAAATTAACTGACTCTCGTCAATACCACGACTGAAAATAAAATTTACGTAAGTTTGTACCTCTCATATCTTCGTTAGGTTAGGTAAGGTTTGTCAGGAAACAGGACAAGTGTTTCCTGATGCGAGTCTTAGTCATATGATGACCCGCCGCTGCAGGTTTTGGTCATGTCAAGTAAAGGACACAGGTGCAACTAAAGTGGCATTTTTATTGTGGTAACGTTTCGCTCTCCAGGAACTTTTATATCTGTTTACTCATGTGCAAGTTAATTGTTCTACCATGTTGTATTACTACTACAACTTATATTACTACTACTACTACTACCACTAGTATTGCACCTCACTCTGAGCCTATATATATCCTGTGTCCATGTACTGTTTGTAACGGTTTAACAAAGCTTTTGGAGAGCGAAACGTTGCCACAATAAAAATGTCACATTAGCTGCACTTGTGTCCTTTTAATCTACATATAAACGGTAATTCTACCAACATTATTACAGTTTCTGGTCATGTGACGGAGGTCTTCTCACATCTGCCTCACCTGGCGCCAGACACTCCTTGACCGTCTTTCCAATGTCGTAGCTTCGTAGGATTATATATCGAAAACTTCGGCCCTCGACAAAGTAGCTTCTCGAGAACGAAGATCTTTAGAGTACTTCGATGTCTCGAATTGACTGTCTGTTACTACGACTATCAGGTACCTCGACTATCTATTACTACGACTATTGAGCACCTCGTCTATCTATGTCAGCGACTATCAAAAACCTCGAATACCTATTACTGCAACTACTGTGCAGGTCAAATACCTATTACTGCGACTATCGATCACTTCGACTATCAAATACTTCAGGTGTTGAGCACTTCAACTTCTGAAGTGTTGAAGCTCTGTGGTTATCAACCTTTCGACTATTAAGCAATTCGTCTGTCAAGTAATTCTACTATTGAACACTTCGATTAACAAGCATTTCAGCCTCGCGGGCACTTAGTCTTGTCAAGCACCTCCACCTATAGAACACTTCCACCTATCAAGCACTTGAACCTATCAAGCACTTCGACCTATCATGAACCCCCATTTATCTAGCTTTTCGACCTATCAAGCTGTTCCTTTTATCGAACACTTTAAACTCTCCAGCACTTCCATCTATCGAATACTCCAAACTCTCCAGCACTTCCATCTATCGAACACCTCAAACTCTCCAGCGCTTCCATCTATCGAACACCTCAAACTCTCCAGTGCTTCCATCTATCGAACATGTCAAACTCTCCAGCACTTTCGTCTATCGAACACTACAAACTCTCCAGTGATTCCATCTACTGAAAACCTTGAACTCTCCAGCACTTCCATCTATCGAATACTTCAAACTCTGCAGCTGCTTCCATCTATCGAAGACTTGGATCTTCAGACAACTTTGCAGACTAGACTTCATGCTGTTTTTTTTTTCGTGGTCCAAGTCGTCACTACAATCGTATCAATCTTCCCAGCTGTTGAAATCTTACACATAAATCTTGTTGTATGTACGCGGGCTGTATAAAGCTCGTTAAAACTCTGGACTGGATTCGTGCCTCCACATGCCTCTTAAAACACAATACATTCAGCAACACTTAACGGTTTTCGACAGGCGGTAATAAAAAGGGAATTTGATGTCTGAAAAGAAAAAAGATCTGTACGTGCCTTTTTTTCCCTCAGTTCGTGCGATGTTTCGGAATCGTGTATTGGTGCGAGTTCGTGTGTTACTTCGTGTTCGTTTGTTGCTTCGGGTTCGTGTATTGCTTTGGACTTGCGTATTTTTCTTGTGGATATGCGAAGAATTTGCATTCTCGAAGGTTTAATTTATTTGTTACACTGAGGACGATAAACGCTGTAGTTGAATATTAGTTAAGGATTTTAATGAATAAACATTTTCCATAGCTTCAAAACCTTAAAATCGACCCACTCTTTATTAAGAAAAGTTTCCGTTTGGCACATAAAAGGTGACCGCACTGTATTGCCAGTAATACAGTGTGTACAATAGTGCAAGTGATAACCAATAGAGGGTCTATAGGAAGGGGTAAAGCTGACACTAAGAAGGAAGGGGATACTAAACTAAGAGGTAAGCCTGGGGAAAGAGGCTATGATGCAGGAGAGGCTTGGTCAGGTACACCTGCCCGAGTCCTAACACTCACCTGAAGACGCTCGGTGTTTCCACGTCCTCTTCTTCCTCCTTGGGAGAAGTCGCGTAGCTGACGTTGTTGTTACTGACGACATGATTATTGTTATTGTTGTTGTTGTGAAGGGCAAGATTTGTGTTGGAGAGTGAGGTAGAGGTCGTTGATGACGATGGTGGCCCCCACAGAGGTCGAGCAGGACCCTCTCCCGTGGAGACAATAGGAGGCGCTGAAAGAGGCGGGGCCACCGAGCCATTAAGGAGCCCTGGTGAGCGATCTCCCTCAGGAATCAGCAGTTGGGGCAAGGGGGGGTTCCTTCCTGGGTAAGGAAAAGAAGAAGACGAAGGGGCATCTAGGGGACATGAATCTCGGCGAGCAAGACGCTCAGCAGCCATGTTGGAGCCATGCACACTCTGCTGCTGCTGTTGTTGTTGCTGTTGCTGGTAGCCGGGGCTAGTAGGGCTGCTGCACTGCACGTCCCTGGAGCTGAGGCCCTTCAGCGTCTGCCACACTGGCAGCACGGGGCCCGCAGCCTCGCCACCGCTCACCTTCATCCCGCCGTCACCGCTGCATTCACGCGGTCGTCCACACGCCCGCCCCTCGCACACACGCCCTTCACACACGTTGCTGGGCTCAGGAGCTGCCTGCGGGAGGCTCAGTAATGGCAGTGACGTCACCACAGGCGGTGAGTCTCTGCTAGTGTCTCCAGCGGACGTCAGCCTGACGCGGGACGTCTCTCCTAAGACCTTTCCCAAGTTGGAAAGATTATCCGTGCTGACCAACACCTGGCTGGCCTCGCCCTCGATCTCGCCGTCCCTCGGCGTCGACTCTTGTTCCCGTCGCGGCAGAAGATCTTCGATACTTAGCGCAGTCGAACTCAAGATAACTAGATTCCCCGACAATGTTTTTACAATTCGACGTTAAGCATGTGAGTCATGTGAGAGTCTCTGACATGAATGTAACGGCTGTCACGGCAGTCAGTCACAGCACATCCACGACACTTACCCGCTAGACGAGCGTATCTCAGCGATTGCGTGTGTCTCACCCATAATACGGGTACAAAACTCGCTGTATTATAAGGGCACAAAATTCAGGCTAGAGTACACGTGCACAAAACTCAAGTTACAGCACACTGTCCAACACTTATTAGAGCACGAGAGTGATTCACTCGTTAGAGTGTATGGGCGCAACTCTCGTTGAAAAATACAGCACAAAACTCAGGTTACAGTTCAAGGTTGCAGTACTCGTTACAGTACTCGGTCGTAATACTCGGTACACTTCACTGTCAACACACTCCTTACAGTGTACTGGCACAACACTCGCTGCAATATACGGGCGCAACACGGGTGTACGGAGTGGCGCGCGGCCGTGTGAGCAAGTCCCAGGAACGAAGCACACTGCCGTCCATGTCCGGACACTGCCTCCCGCGCCACGTACACACACACACACACATGCCCGCAAACGCACACACACACACAACCGACCACACACGTCCCCCCCCCACACATACATACACACACACTGCAGAGGTTTGCAAGGAGAGAAGCCCCAGAGCTAAGAAGTATGGGCTACGAGGAGAGCCATTAAAAGGCAGAAGTACCAGGATAACATGATAACGACGTACAAAATACTGAGAGGAATTAACAGAGTTGACAAGTATCTAATTCTCATAATTTTTTATTATTCGTTCTTAAGTCTCATTTTCTGTTGCCTAATTTCTTGTCCTTTTGTCTGTTTAATTTTTTTTCCCTTTCCACTGAATTTCTCTATGAATAAGATCCGTAATAATGAGTAGGTTTTCTAATTTATTTCCTGTTTGCTTTTGTTGCTGGTTTCTCTATGATTCATATTGTTGTACTGTTGTTTTTCTCATAATCAAAATATTTTTTGGCCTCTTTTTGTTCACGAAGTGTTCGAGACGTAAAACACTCAATTATAGTCAGATATTTCAAGTGAGAATCATGACAGAAGTTAGGTTAAAGTGGATTTTTTTGATCAATGTCTGCTCATGTATTATTATTATTATTATTATTATTATTATTATTATTATTATTATTATTATTATTATTATCATTACTATTATTATTACATTTCAGGTAATTTAGGTGTCTGAGCTTATACATACAGTGAAGATTCTCTGGATATTCTCCAGATGTGCAATTTCACCCACCTTAAAGTGGGCTGTTAGTGTACAGGAATGTTCCAGCCTCGAGAGAACAAGTGACTTAAAGAGGACCATCAATGGCTTGCCATCTCTTGTTCTGAAGGTTCGCATTTTCTATCCTCTCATTTCCTTGCAGCTGTGATAATGACAATATTATGATCCTTCAAGGTGAGATCCTCTGACATTATCACTCCTAAATCCTTCGCGTAATTTTGTAAGTTAGAATTGCTTCTATTCTTTTCACTTTTCATTTTCTTAAAATTTTCCGTAAAAAAGTTACTGAAATTTGACTTCGCTGAAAATCATGTTGTTTATGTGGCCCACTGGAAGACTTAGTTGATGTGTCTCTCATCAACGACACTCTCATGCAAATACTAGTATCGTCTGCAAAGGATGATACAGTGTTATGAATTATGTCCCCATCTATGTCAGATATGAGGATGATGGGGCAAAGGTACGAATAGTGAACCTTGAGGAACAACGCTGCTGACAGTAGCAGCCTCTGACTGACTATGCTTACTGCTACTACTGTAGCAATGTGTCAGTCAAGCTGTGATTGGCACCTAAGAATAGTGTGTCAGTCAAGCTGTGGTTGGCACCTAGGAATAATGTGTCAGTCAAGCTGTGGTTGGCACCTAGGAATAATGTGTCAGTCAAGCTGCGGTTGGCACCTAGGAATAATGTGTCAGTCAAGCTGTGGTTGGCACCTAGGAATAATGTGTCAGTCAAGCTGTGGTTGGCACCCAGTACTGTATCAGTCAATCTATGGATGACATCCAGGAATGGGTCAGTCAAGCTGTGTTTGGCACTCTGAAGTAAATCAGTCAAGCAGTGGTTGGCACCCAGGAGGCTGACTGTGGCACCAGCTGTGGTGTCAGCAGGTGAGGGCAGTAATTAGCGGCCAGAGATGAAAGTGCAAAATTAGTTACCTGAGGGAGGGCCTCACTATAGTATGCCACAGAATTTGTATAGTTTGGGACGGAATTAACAGTATTTGGGACAGAATTAGCAGCTGAAGGACGTAAATAAAAGCGTTTGGGACAGAATTAGCAGCATGAGGAAGGAATTAAAGTTTCTGGGAGAGAATAACAATAGCGATGTGAGGACCATATTAGTGAGACGACCATAGTAGTGTGAGGACAATATTAGTGACAGAACCATAGTAGTGTGAGGACCATCGTAGTGCGAGGACTATAGTAGTGTGAGAAGCACACTAGTGTGAGGACCATAAAAGTGTGAGGACCATAGTAGTGTGAGGACCATTGTAGTGAAAGGACCTCATTAGTGTAAGGACCATAGTACTGTGAGGACCATAGTAGTGTTAGGACCACACTAGTATGAGGACCATAGTAGTGTGAAGACCATAATAGTGTGAGGACCACACTAGTGTGAGGACCATAGTAGTGTGAGAAGCCAAAGTAGTGTGAGGACTACACAAGTGTGAGGACCATAGTAGTGTGAGGTCCACACTAGGGTGAGGACAATAGTAGAGTGAGGACCACACTAGCGTGAGGACCACGCTAGAGTGAGGACCATAGTAACGTGAGGACAATAGTAGGGTGAGGACCACACTAGTGTGAGGACAATAATAGTGAAAGGACCACACTAGTGTGAGGACCACACTAGTGTGAGGACCACACTAGTGTGAGGACCACACTAGTGTGAGGACCACACTAGTGTGAGGGCCACACTAGTGTGAGGACCATAGTATTGTGAGGATCATAGATGTGTGAGGACCATAGTAGAGTGAGGACCATAGTAGAGTGAGAACCTCACTAGTGTGAGGATCACAGTACTGTGAGGAAAATAGTAGTGTGAAGACAACACTCGTGTGAGGGAGATACCAGTATGAGGACCATAGTAGTGTAAGGATCATAGTAGTGTGAGGACCACACTAGTGTGAGGACCACATTAGTGTGAGGACCATAGTAGTGTGAGAAACCATAATAGTGTGAGGACCACATTAATGTGAGGACCACAGTGGTGAGACGACCATAGCAGTATGAGGACCACACTAGTGTGAGGGCAATAGTAGTGTGAGGACCACAATAGTGAGAGGAACACACTAGTGTGAGGACCACATTAGTGTGAGGATCATATTAGTGTGAGGACCAAACTAGTGTGAGGACAATAATAGTGTTAGGACTACACAAATGAGAGGACCACACAAGTATGAGGACCATAGTAGTGGGAGGACCATAGTAGTGTGAGGACCATAGAAGTGTGAGGACCACACTAGTGTGAGGTCCATAGTAGTGTGAGGACCATAGTAGTGTGAGGACCATAGTAGTGTGAGGACCATAGAAGTGTGAGGATTATAGAAGTGTTAGGAACATAGTAGTGTGAGGACCAAAGTAGTGTGAGGACCACAGTGGTGCGAGGACCATAATAGTGTGAGAGCCATAGTACTGTGATGACCATAGTACTATGAGTACCATAGCAGTGTGAGGACCATAGTAGTGTGAGGACCATAGAAGTGTGAGGACCAAAGTAGTGAGAGGATCACAGTGGTGTGAGGACAACAATAGTGTGAGGACCATAGTAGTGTGAGAACCATAGTAGAGTGAGGACCACACTAGTGTGAGGACCATAGTAGTGTGAGGACCATAGTAGTGTGAGGACCATAGTAGTGTGAGGACCATAGTAGTGTGAGGACCACACTAGTGTGAGGACCATAGAAGTGTGAGGATTATAGAAGTGTTAGGAACATAGTAGTGTGAGGACAAAGTAGTGTGAGGACCACAGTGGTGCGAGGACCATAATAGTGTGAGAGCCATAGTACTGTGATGACCATAGTACTGTGAGTACCATAGCAGTGTGAGGACCATAGTAGTGTGAGGACCATAGAAGTGTGAGGACCAAAGTAGTGAGAGGATCACAGTGGTGTGAGGACAACAATAGTGTGAGGACCATAGTAGTGTGAGAACCATAGTAGAGTGAGGACCACACTAGTGTGAGGACCATAGTGGTGTGAGGACCATAGTAGTGTTAGGACCATAGTATTGTGAATACCATAGAAGTGTGAGGTCCATAATAGTGTGAGGACCATAGTAGTGTGAGGACCAAAGTACTGTGAGGGCCATAGTAGTGTGAGAACCCCACTAGTGTGAGGACCATAGTAGTGTGAGAACCCCACTAGTGTGAGGACCATAGTAGTGTGAGGACCACACTAGTGTGAGGACCATAGTGGTTTGAAGACCACACTAGTGTGAGGACCATAGTGGTGTGAAGACCATATTAGTGTGAGGACCATAGTAGTGTGAGGACCATAGTAGTGTGAGGACCACACTAGTGTGAGGACCATAGTAGTGTGAGAATCATAGTAGTGTGAGGACCATACTAGTGAGAGGATCTTAGTAGTGAGGACCATAGTATTGTGAGGACCATAGTAGTGAGAGGACCATTGTATTGTGGGGACCACAGTAGTGTGAGGACCATAGTAGTGTGAGGACCACACAAGTGTGAGGACCATAGTGGTATGAGGACCACACTAGTGTGAGGTTCAAAGTAATATGTCGACCATAGTAGTGTGAGCACCATAGTAGTGTGACAACCATACTAGTGAGAGGATCATAGTAGTGAGGACCATAGTATTGTGAGGACAACAGTAGAGAGAGGACCATTGCAATGTGGGGACCACAGTAGTGCGAGGCCCACAGAAGTGTGAGGACCACACTAGTGTGAAGACCATAGTAGTGTGAGGATCACAGCGGTGTGAGGACAATAGTGTGAGGACCATAATAGTGTGAGGACCATAGTAGTGTGAGGACCATAGTAGAGTGAGGACCATTAGTAGTGTGAGGACCACACTAGTGTGCGGACGATAGTGGTGTGAGAAACCATAGTAGTGTGATGTTACGCCCTTTGTGCATAAGAAGGGTCAATTGATTAGCGTGTAATTACGGCTTTTTCACTTAGTATTATATTACTGGTACCTTTATTCGTAGCTAAAATAAAGACTCCTAGTTTTATAATATTATCTGGCCAGGAATTATTGATTTATTTTGTAGGATGTTTTGTGTTTATATGTTGTGGTGGTTTAAGCTTCACAAACTCACTCATTCCGAGGTGACGTCAAGCTAGGCAGTTTTACTCATAGCAGTTCATTCTCACCTCTGGTAGAGAAAGCACCAAGCCACGGAGCTCCCTTATTCTCTTGTTGCAAGTCTCAGGAGAACCATTGAACCAGGATTCTTGGGTTCAACCAAGGTTGCTTGGATTACTTCAGTCTCGGAATATTTGACGGGTTGCTGTCTGTGCCATCAGCTACATAATTGAAGCAATACACCACGTCTGTGTTCTCCAACTATTAAAGTCTCGTGATAGTCTCTAACCAGTTCTAGCTGTGGTGTATATAATTGATTGAGGAGGTGGTAAAGTCACTCTATCTAGTGTTTCATTGATCTCGACTTTGATTATGAAACTACAGTGATTGTGTACATATGAATTTATAAGAAAAGGTATACCTAAATTTTATCAATTATTTAAATTACTAAGTGACTTTATAAGCTTAGTATTATACTGAATAAAACCAGATAAAGCATTATAGAACTTTTTTGCCTTATATTTATATGTGTGTATTTGAAAAGAGTAAGAAGACCTGAGTGAATCTTCACCTGTTGTTACTAACGGGGCTCCTCTCTGAAAAGACTCAAAACATAACAAACATTTGAGGACGACATTATTGTGAGGCCAATAGTAGTGTGAGGACCGTACTAGTGAGGACTACACCTGTGTGAGGACCATAGTAGTGTGAGGACCATAGTAGTGTGAGGAGCACAGTAGTGTGAGGACCGTACTAGTGAGGACTACACCTGTGTGAGGACCATAGTAGTGTGAGGACCATAGTAGTGTGAGGAGCACAGTAGTGTGAGGACCGTACTAGTGAGGACTACACTTGTGTGAGGACCATAATAGTGTGATGACCATGGTAGTGTGAGGACCATAGTAGTGTGAGGAGCACAGTAGTGTGAGGACCGTACTAGTGAGGACTACACTTGTGTGAGGACCATAATAGTGTGATGACCATAGTAGTGTGAGGACCATAGTAGTGTGAGGAGCACAGTAGTGTGAGGACCATAGTAGTGAGGACTACACTTGTGTGAGGACCATAATAGTGTGATGACCATAGTAGTGTGAGGACCATAGTAGTGTGAGGAGCACAGTAGTGTGAGGACCATAGTAGTGAGGACTACACTTGTGTGAGGACCATAATAGTGTGATGACCATAGTAGTGTGAGGACCATAGTAGTGTGAGGAGCACAGTAGTGTGAGGACCGTACTAGTGAGGACTACACTTGTGTGAGGACCATAATAGTGTGATGACCATAGTAGTGTGAGGACCATAGTAGTGTGAGGAGCACAGTAGTGTGAGGACCATAGTAGTGTGAGGAGCACAGTAGTGTGAGGACCGTACTAGTGAGGACTACACTTGTGTGAGGACCATAATAGTGTGATGACCATAGTAGTGTGAGGACAATAGTAGTGTGAGGAGCACAGTAGTGTGAGGACCATAGTAGTGTGAGGAGCACAGTAGTGTGAGGACCGTACTAGTGAGGACTACACTTGTGTGAGGACCATAATAGTGTGATGACCATAGTAGTGTGAGGACCATAGTAGTGTGAGGAGCACAGTAGTGTGAGGACCGTACTAGTGAGGACTACACTTGTGTGAGGACCATAATAGTGTGATGACCATAGTAGTGTGAGGACCATAGTAGTGTGAGGAGCACAGTAGTGTGAGGACCGTACTAGTGAGGACTACACTTGTGTGAGGACCATAATAGTGTGATGACCATAGTAGTGTGAGGACCATAGTAGTGTGAGGAGCACAGTAGTGTGAGGACCATAGTAGTGTGAGGAGCACAGTAGTGTGAGGACCGTACTAGTGAGGACTACACTTGTGTGAGGACCATAATAGTGTGATGACCATAGTAGTGTGAGGACCATAGTAGTGTGAGGAGCACAGTAGTGTGAGGACCGTACTAGTGAGGACTACACTTGTGTGAGGACCATAATAGTGTGATGACCATAGTAGTGTGAGGACCATAGTAGTGTGAGGAGCACAGTAGTGTGAGGACCGTACTAGTGAGGACTACACTTGTGTGAGGACCATAATAGTGTGATGACCATAGTAGTGTGAGGACCATAGTAGTGTGAGGAGCACAGTAGTGTGAGGACCATAGTAGTGTGAGGAGCACAGTAGTGTGAGGACCGTACTAGTGAGGACTACACTTGTGTGAGGACCATAATAGTGTGATGACCATAGTAGTGTGAGGACCATAGTAGTGTGAGGAGCACAGTAGTGTGAGGACCATAGTAGTGTGAGGAGCACAGTAGTGTGAGGACCGTACTAGTGAGGACTACACTTGTGTGAGGACCATAATAGTGTGATGACCATAGTAGTGTGAGGACCATAGTAGTGTGAGGAGCACAGTAGTGTGAGGACCATAGTAGTGTGAGGAGCATAGTAGTGTGAGGACCGTACTAGTGAGGACTACACTTGTGTGAGGACCATAATAGTGTGATGACCATAGTAGTGTGAGGACCATAGTAGTGTGAGGAGCACAGTAGTGTGAGGACCGTACTAGTGAGGACTACACTTGTGTGAGGACCATAATAGTGTGATGACCATAGTAGTGTGAGGACCATAGTAGTGTGAGGAGCACAGTAGTGTGAGGACCGTACTAGTGAGGACTACACTTGTGTGAGGACCATAATAGTGTGATGACCATAGTAGTGTGAGGACCATAGTAGTGTGAGGAGCACAGTAGTGTGAGGACCATAGTAGTGTGAGGAGCACAGTAGTGTGAGGACCGTACTAGTGAGGACTACACTTGTGTGAGGACCATAATAGTGTGATGACCATAGTAGTGTGAGGACCATAGTAGTGTGAGGAGCACAGTAGTGTGAGGACCATAGTAGTGTGAGGAGCACAGTAGTGTGAGGACCGTACTAGTGAGGACTACACTTGTGTGAGGACCATAATAGTGTGATGACCATAGTAGTGTGAGGACCATAGTAGTGTGAGGAGCACAGTAGTGTGAGGACCATAGTAGTGAGGACTACACTTGTGTGAGGACCATAATAGTGTGATGACCATAGTAGTGTGAGGACCATAGTAGTGAGAGGAGCACAGTAGTGTGAGGACCGTACTAGTGAGGACTACACTTGTGTGAGGACCATAATAGTGTGATGACCATAGTAGTGTGAGGACCATAGTAGTGTGAGGAGCACAGTAGTGTGAGGACCGTACTAGTGAGGACTACACTTGTGTGAGGACCATAATAGTGTGATGACCATAGTAGTGTGAGGACCACAGTAGTGTGAGGACCATAGTAGTGTGAGGACCATAGTAGTGTGAGGACCACAGTAGTGTGAAGATCACAGTAGTGTGAGGACCATAGTAGTATGAGGACCATAGTAGTGAGAGGGCCATAGTAGTGTGAGGACCACACTAATGTGAGAATCATAGTAGTGTGAGGACCATAGTAGTGTGAGAACCATGATAGTGTGAGGACCATAAGAGAGTGAGGACTATAGTAGTGTGAGGACCAAAGTAGTGTGAGGCCCATAGAAGTATTAGGACCACACTAGTGTGAGGACCATAGTGGCGTGAAGACCACACTATTGTGTGAGGGCCATAGTAGTGAGGACCATAGTAATGTGAGAACCACAATAGTGTGACGACCATAGTAGAGTGAGTACCATAGTAGAGTGAGGACCACAGTAATGTGAGGACCATGGTAGAGTGAGGACCACACTAGTGTGAGGTCCATAGTAGTGTGAGGATCACACTAGTGTGAGGACCATAGTAGTGTGAGTACCATAGTAGTGTGAGGACAATAGCAATGTGAGGACCATAGTAGTGTGAAGACCTCACTAGTGTGAGGACAATACCAGTGTGAGTACCACACTAGTGTGAGTACCACACTAGAGTGAGGACCATAGTAGTGTGAGAACCATAGCAGAGTGAGTACCACACAAGTGTGAAAACCATAGTAGTGTGAGGACCGTAGTAGTGTGAGGACCGTAGTAGTGTGAGGACCGTAGTAGTGTGAGGACTGTAGTAGTGTGAGAATCATTATAGTGTGAGGACCATAATAGAGTGAGGACGATAGAAGTGTGAGGACCATAGAAGTGTGAGGATCATAGTAATGTTAGAACCACACTAGTGTGAGGACCATAGTGGTGTGAAGACCACACTAGTGTGAAGACCATAGTAGTGTGAGGACCATAGTAATGTGAGGACCACAATAGTGTGACGGTCAAAGTAGTGTGAGTTCCATAGTTGTGTGAGGACCATAGTAGTGTGAGGATCACACTAGTGTGAAGACCATAGTAGTGTGAGTACCAGAGTAGTGTGAGGACCATAGTTATGTGAGGACCATAGTAGTGTGAAGACCTCATTAGTGTGAGGACCATAGTAGTCTGAGGACTATAGTAGTGTGTGGACCATAGTAGTGTGAGGGTCAAGCTAGGGTGAGGACCATAATAGTGTGAGCACCATAGTAGTGTGGGGACCATAGTAGTGTGAGGACCAAGTAGTGTGAGGGTCAAACTAGGGTGAGGACCACAATAATGTGAGGACCATAGTATTGTGAGTACCATAGTAGTGTGAGGACCATAGTAGTGTGAGGATCATAGTAGCGTGAGGATCTCACTAGTGTGAGGACCATAGTACTGAGGACCATAGTAGTGTGGGTACCACACTAGTGTGAGGACCATAGTAGTGTGAGGACCATAGTAGTGTGAGGACCATAGTAGTGTGAGGACCGTAGTAGTGTGAGGACCATAGTAGTGTGAGGACCATAGTGTGAGGATCATAGTAGTGTGAGGATCACACTAGTGTGACGACCATAGTGTTAGTAACATAGTAGTGTGAGGACCACAGTAATGTGAGGACCATGGTAGAGTGAGGACCAAACTAGTGTGAGGTCCATAGTAGTGTGAGGACGATAGTAGTGTGAGGACCACACTAGTGTGACGACCATAGTAGTGTGAGTACCATAGTATTGTGAGGACCACACTAGAGTGAAGACCATATTAGTGTGACGATCACACAAGTGTGAGGACCATAATAGTGTGAGGCCCATAGAAGCGTTAGGACCATAGTTGTGTGAGGACCATAGTAGTGTGAGGACCACACTAGTGTGATGACCATAGTAGTGTGAGTACCAGAGCAGTGTGAGGACCATAGTTGTGTGAGGACCATATTAGTGTAAGAACCATAGTAGTGTGACGACCACACTAGTGTGAGGACCATAATGGTGTGAGGACCGCAGTAGTGTGAGGACCATATAGTAGTTTGAGGACCTCACTAGTGTGAGAACCATGGTACTGTGAGGACCATAGTAGTGTGAGTACCACACTAGTGTGAGCACCATAGTAGTGTGAGGACCATACTAGTGTGAGGATCATAGTAGTGTGAGGACCATAGTAGTGTGAATACCACATTAGTGTGAGCACCACAGTAGTGTGCGGACCATAGTAGTGTGAGAACCACACTAGAGTGAGGGCCATAGTAGTGTGATCACCATAGAAGGGTGAGGACCATAGTAGTGTGAGGACCATAGTAGTGTGTGGACCACAGTACTGTGAGGATCATAGTGATGTGAGGACCATTGTAGTGGGAGGACCATAGTAGTGTGAGGACGACACTTGTGTGAGAACCATAGTAGTGTGAGGACGACACTTGTGTGAGAACCATAGTAGTGTGAGGACCATAGTAATGCAAGGATAATAGTAGCGTGAGGACCACACTATTGTGAGGACCATGGTAATCTGAGGACTACAGTATTGTGAGGGCCACACTAGAATGAGGACCATAATAGTGTGAGGGCCATAGCAGTGTGAGGACCATAGTAGTGTGAGGACCACACGAATATGAGGACCGAAGTAGTGTGAAGAATGTTGTATTGTGAGGACCATAATAGTGTGAGGACCATAGTAGTGTGAGGACTATAGTGGGGTGAGGACCACACTAGTGTGAAGACCATAGTAGTGGGAGAATCATAGTAGTGTGAGGACCACACTAGTGTGAGGACCATAGTAATGTGAGGACCACAGTATTGTGAGGACCATAGTAGTGTGTGGACCATACTAGTGGCAGGATCATAGTAGTGAGGACCATAGTATTGCGAGGACCATAGTAGTGAGTGGACCATTGTATTGTGGGGACCACAGTAGTGTGAGGACCATAGTAGTGTGAGGACCATAGTGGTGTGAGGACCACACTAGTGTGAGGATCAAGGTTATGTGAGGACCATCGTAGTGTGAGGATCATATTGGCGTGAGGACCACACTAGTGTGAGGACCATAGTAGTGTGATGACCATAGTAGTGTGAGGACGACATTAGTGTGAGGATCATAGTAGTGTGAGGACCACATTAGTGTGAGGACCATACTCGTGTGAGGACCATAGTAGTGTGAGGACTATAGAAGTGTGAGGATCAAAGTAGTTTGAGGACCATAGTAATGTGAGGACCATAGTAATGCTAGGACCCAAGTAGTGTGAGGATCATATTAGTGTTAGGATCATAGTAGTGCTTGGACCATAATGTCGTGAGAACCGTAGTGGTGTGAGGACCATAGATCGTGAGGACCATAGTTGTGTGAGGATTATAGCAGTGTGAGGATCATCCTAATGTGAGGACGATATTAGTAGGAGGAGCACACTTGTGTGTGGATCATAGTGGTGTGAGGACCATAGTGGTGGGAGTTTCACTTTAGTGTAAGGACCATAGTGGTTTGAGGACCACACTAGTGTGAGGGGTCATAGTAGTGTTAAGACCATAGTAGTGTGAGGACCCACTAGTGTGAGGACCATAGTAGTGTGAGGACCATAGTGGGGTGAGGACCACACTAGTGTGAAGACCATAGTAGTGGGAGAATCATAGTAGTGTGAGGACCACACTAGTGTGAGGACAATAGTAATGTGAGGACCACAGTATTGTGAGGACCATAGTAGTGTGTGGACCATACTAGTGGCAAGATCATAGTAGTGAGGACCATAGTATTGCGAGGACCATAGTAGTGAGTGGACCATTGTATTGTGGGGACCACAGTAGTGTGAGGACCATAGTAGTGTGAGGACGATAGTGGTGTGAGGACCATCGTAGTGTGAGGATCAAGGTTATGTGAGGACCATAGTAGTGTGAGGACCATATTGGAGTGAGGACCACACTAGTGTGAGGACCATAGTAGTGTGAGGACGACATTAGTGTGAGGACCATAGTAGTGTGAGGACCATAGTAGTGTGAGGACCACATTAGTGTGAGGACCATACTCGTGTGAGGACCATAGCAGTGTGAGGACTATAGAAGTGTGAGGATCAAAGTTTGAGGACCATAGTAATGTGAGGACCATAGTAATGCTAGGACCCAAGTAGTGTGAGGATCATATTAGTGTTAGGATCATAGTAGTGCTTGGACCATAATGTCGTGAGAACCGTAGTGGTGTGAGGACCATAGATCGTGAGGACCATAGTTGTGTGAGAATTATAGCAGTGTGAGGATCATCCTAATGAGAGGACGATATTAGTGGGAGGAGCACACTTGTGTGTGGATCATAGTGGTGTGAGGACCATAGTGGTGGGAGTTTCACTTTAGTGTAAGGACCATAGTGGTTTGAGGACCACACTAGTGTGAGGGGTCATAGTAGTGTTAAGACCATAGTAGTGTGAGGACCATAGTACTATAAGGACCACACATGTGTGAGGACCATAGTACTATAAGGACCACACATGTGTGAGGACCATAGTAGGGTGAGGACCACATGAGTGTGAGGACAACACTAGTGTGAGAACCATAGTGGTGTGAGGACCATATTAGTGTGAGTACCACACTAGCGTGAGCACTATAGTAGTGTGAGGACAATAGTAGAGTGAGGACCATACTGGTGTGAGGACCACAGTAGTGTGAGAACCATAGCAGTGTGAGGATCATAGTTGTGTAAGGATCATAGTAGTGTGAGGACCACAGTGGTATGAGGACTATAGTAGTGTGAGGATCATAGTGGTGTAAGGACCATTGTGGTGTGAGGACCATAGTGGTGTGAGGACCATAGCAGGGTGATGATGATAGTAGTGCGAGGACCATAGTAGTGTTAGGACAATATTAGTGAGGACCATACTAGTGTGAGGAACAAAGTAGTGTGAGGACTATAATAGTGTGAGAATCATAGTGTGAGACTATAATAATGTGAGGACCATACTAGTGCGAGGACCGTAGTAGTGTGAGGATCAAATTAGTGTGAGGATCATAGTGTGTGAACCATAATGACGTGAGGACCATAGTGGTGTGAGGATCATAGGGGCGTGGGGACCATAGTGGTGTGAGGATTATAGTGTGAGGATCATACTAGTGTGAGGACCATAGTAGTGTGAGGACTATATTAGTGTGAGGAGAACACTAGTGTGAGGATGATAGTGGTGTGAGGACGATAGTGGTGGGAGTTTCACAGTAGTGTAAGGACCATAGTGGTGTGAGGACCACACTAGTGTGAGGACCATAGTAGGGTGAGGACCATAATAGTATGAGGACCATAGTAGTGTGAGGACCATAGTAGTGTAATGAGCTCATTAGTGTGAGGACCATAGTGTGAGGACAAAAGTACCGTGAGGACAATAGTAGTGTGAGGAGCCCACTAGTGTGAGGACCAAAGTAGTGCGAGGATCATTACACGTGTGTGGACCACACTAGAGTGAGGACGATAGTGGTGTGAGAAACGATAGTAGTTTGAGGACGACATTAGTGTGAGGTCAATAGTAGTGTGAGGATCGCACTAGTGTGAGAACCATACCAGTGTGAGGACCATAGTAGTGTGAGGACCATAGTAATGTGAGGACCATAGCAGTGTGAGGACTAAACTAGTGTGATGACCACACTAGTGTGAGGACCGTAGTGGTGTGAGGACCACATTAGTGTGAGTTCCATAGTAGTGTGAGGACCATAGTAGAATGAGGACCATAGTAGTGAGAGGACCATAGTAGTGTGAGGACCACACTAGTGTGAGGACCATGGTAATGTGAGGATCATAGTAGTGTGAGAGCCATAATAGTGTGAGGACCATAATAGAATGAGGATGATAGAAGTGTGAGGACCATAGTAGTGTATCATAGTAGTGTTAGGACCACACTAGTGTGAGGACCATAATGGTGTGAAGACCACACTAGTGTGAAGACCACAGTAGTGTGAGGACCATAGTAATGTGAGGACCACAATAGTGTGACTGCCAAAGTAGTGTGAGTTCCATAGTAGTGTGAGGACCACAGTAGTTTGATGACCATAGTAGTGTGAGGATCACACTAGTGTGAAGACCATAGTAGTGTGAGTACCATAGTATTGTGAGGACCATAGTTATGTGAGGACCATAGTAGTGTGAAGACCTCACTAGTGTGACGACCACAGTACTGTGAGGACAATAGTAGTGTGAGTACCACACTAGTGTGAGGACCAAAGTAGTATGAGGACTATAGTAGCGTGTGGACCATAGCAGTGTGAGGGTCAAGCTATGGTGAGGACCATAGTAGTGTGAGGACCATACTAGTGTGAGGACCATAGTAGTGTGAGGACCATAGTAGTGTGAGGACCATAGTAGTGTGAGGGTCAAACTAGGGTGAGGAGCACTGTAGTGTGAGGACCGCAGTATTGTGAGTACCACAGTAGTGTGAGGACCATAGTAGTGTGAGGACCATAGTAATGTGAGGACCATAGTACCGTGAAGACCTCACTAGTGTGAGGACCATAGTACTGTGAGGACCACAGAAGTGTGGGTACCACACTAGTGTGAGGACCATAGTAGTGTGAGGATCATAGTAGTGTGAGGACCATAGTAGTGTGAGGACCATAGTAGCGTGAGGACCATAGTAGTGTGAAGACCACACTAGTTTGACGACAATAGTAGTGTTAGTAACATAGTAGTGTGAGGACCACAGTAATGTGAGGTCCATGGTAGAGTAAGGACCAAACTAGTGTGAGGTCCATAGTAGTATGAGTACCATAGTATTGCGAGGACTACAGTAGAGTGAAGACCATATTAGTTTGACGACCACACAAGTGTGAGGACCATAATAGCGTGAGGACCATAGTAGCGTTAGGACCATAGTTGTGTGAGGACCGTAGTAGTATGAGGACCAAACTAGTGTGACGACCTCACTAGTGTGAGTACCAGAGTAGTGTGAGGACCATAGTTGTGTGAGGGCCACATTAGTGTAAGAACTATAGTAGTGTGACGACCACACTAGTTTGAGGACCATAATATTGTGAGGACCGCAGTAGTGTGAGGACCATAGTAGTGTGAGGACCTCACTAGTGTTAGGAATATAGCACTGTGTGGACCATAGTAGTGTGAGTACCACACTAGTGTGAGGACCATAGTAGTGTGAGGATCATAGTAGTGTGAGGACCATAGTAGTGTGAGGACCATAATAGTGTGAGGACCACAGTAGTGTGAAGATCACAGTAATGTGAGGACCATAGTAGTATGAGGACCATAGTAGTGAGAGAGCCATAGTAGTGTGATGACCACACTAATGTGAGAATCATAGTAGTGTGAGGACCATAGTAGTGTGAGGACCAAAGTAGTGTGAGGCCCATAGAAGTGTTAGGACCACACTAGTGTGAGGACCATAGTGGTGTGAAGACCACACTAGTGTGAGGGCCATAGTAGTGAGGACCATAGTAATGTGAGAACCACAATAGTGTGACGACCATAGTAGTGTGCGTACCATAGTAGTGTGAGGACCACAGTAATGTGAGGACCATGGTAGACTGAGGACCACACTAGTGTGAGGTCCATAGTGTGAGGATCACACTAGTGTGACGACCATAGTAGTGTGAGTACCATAGTAGTGTGAGGACAATAGAAATGTGAGGACCATTGTAGTGTGAAGACCTCACTAGTGTGAGGACAATACCAGTGTGAGTACCACACTAGTGTGAGGACCAAAGTAGTGTGAGGACTATAGTAGTGTGTGGACCATAGCAGTGTGAGGGTCAAGCTAGGGTGAGGACCATAATAGTGTGAGGACCATAGTAGTGTGAAAACCATAGTAGTGTGAGGACCATAGTAGTGTTAGGGTCAAACTAGGGTGAGGAGCACTGTAGTGTGAGGACCACAGTATTGTGAGTACCACAGTAGTGTGAGGACCATAGTAGTGTGAGGACCATAGTAGTGTGATGACCATAGTACAGTGAAGACCTCACTAGCGTGAGGACCAAAGTACTGAGGACCACAGAAGTGTGGGTACCACACTAGTGTGAGGACCATAGTAGTGTAAGTATCATAGTAGTGTGAGGACCATAGTAGTGTGAGGACCATCGTAGTGTGAGGACCATAATAGTGTGAAGACCACACTAGTTTGACGACCATAGTAGTGTTAGTAACATAGTAGTGTGACGACCACAGTAGAGTGAAGACCATATTAGTGTGACGACCACACAAGTGTGAGGACCATAATAGTGTGAGGACCATAGTAGCGTTAGGACCATAGTTGTGTGAGGACCACAGTATGAGGACCACACTAGTGTGACGACCTCAGTAGTGTGAGTACCAGAGTAGTGTGAGGACTATAGTTGTGTGAGGACCACATTAGTGTAAGAACTATAGTAGTGTGACGACCACACTAGTGTGAGGACCATAATATTGTGAGGACCACAGTAGTGTGAGGACCATAGTAGTGTGAGGACCTCACTAGTGTTAGGACCATAGCACTGTGAGGACCATAGTAGTGTGAGTACCACACTAGTGTGAGGACCATAGTAGTGTGAGGACCATAGTAGTGTGAGGACCATAGTAGTGTGAGGACCATAGTAGTGTGAGGACCACAGTAGTGTGAAGATCACAGTAGTGTGAGGACCATAGCAGTATGAGGACCATAGTAGTGAGAGGGCTATAGTAGTGTGAGGACCACACTAATGTGAGAATCATAGTAGTGCGAGGACCAAAGTAGTGTGAGGCCCATAGAAGTGTTAGGACCACACTAGTGTGAGGACCATAGTTGTGTGAAGACCACACTAGTGTGAGGGCCATAGTAGTGAGGACCATAGTAATGTGAGAACCACAATAGTGTGACGACCATAGTAGTGTGAGTACCATAGTAGTGTGAGGACCACAGTAATGTGAGGACCATGGTAGAGTGAGGACCACACTAGTGTGAGGTCCATAGTAGTGTGAGGATCACACTAGTGTGACGACCATAGCAGTGTGAGTACCATAGTAGTGTGAGGACAATAGAAATGTGAGGACCATAGTAGTGTGAAGACCTCACTAGTGTGAGGACAATACCAGTGTGAGTACCACACTAGTGTGAGTACCACGCTAGAGTGAGGACCATAGTAGTGTGAGAACCATAGCAGAGTGAGTACCACACAAGTGTGAGAACCATAGTAGTGTGAGGACCGTAGTAGTGTGAGGACCATAGTAGTGTGAGGACTGTAGTATTGTGAGGGTCACACTAGTGTGAGGACCACAGTAGTGTGAGGACTATAGTAGTGTGAGTACTATAGTAGTGTGAGGATCATAGTAGCGTGAGGACCATAGTAGTGTGAGGACCTCACTAGTGTGAGGACCATAATACTGTGAGGACCATAGTAGTGTGAGGACCATAGTAGTGTGAGGACCATAGTAGTGTGAGGACCATAGTAGTGTGAGGACCATAGTAGTGTGAGAACCATAATAGTGTGAGGACCATAATAGAGTGAGGACGATAGAAGTGTGAGGACCATAGAAGTGTGAGGATCATAGTAGTGTTAGGACCACACTAGTGTGAGGACCATAGTGGTGTGAAGACCACACTAGTGTGAAGACCATAGTAGTGTGAGGACCATAGTAATGTGAGGACCACAATAGTGTGACGGTGAAAGTAGTGTGAGTTCCATAGTTGTGTGAGGACCAGAGTAGTGTGAGGATCACACTAGTGTGAAGACCATAGTAGTGTGAGGACCAGAGTAGTGTGAGGACCATAGTAGCGTGAAGACCTCACTAGTGTGACGACCATAGTAGTCTGAGGACTATAGTAGTGTGTGGACCATAGTAGTGTGAGGGTCAAGCTAGGGTGAGGACCATAATAGTGTGAGCACCATAGTAGTGTGGGGACCATAGTAGTGTGAGGACCAAGTAGTGTGAGGGTCAAACTAGGGTGAGGACCACAATAATGTGAGGACCACAGTATTGTGAGTACAATAGTAGTGTGAGGACCATAGTAGTGTGAGGATCATAGTAGCGTGAGGACCTCACTAGTGTGAGGACCATAGAACTGTGAGGACCATAGTAGTGTGGGTACCACACTAGTGTGAGGACCATAGTAGTGTGAGGATCATAGTAGTGTGAGGACCATAGTAGTGTGAGGACCATAGTAGTGTGAGGACCATAGTAGTGTGAGGACCAAAGTGTGAGGACCATAGTAGTGTGAGGATCACACTAGTGTGACGACCATAGTGTTAGCAACATAGTAGTGTGAGGACCACAGTAATGTGAGGACCATGGTAGAGTGAGGACCAAACTAGTGTGAGGTCCATAGTAGTGTGAGGACCATACTAGTGTGACGACCATAGTAGTGTGAGTACCATAGTATTGTGAGGACCACACTAGAGTGAAGACCATATTAGTGTGACGACCACACAAGTGTGAGGACCATAATAGTGTGAGGCCCATAGAAGCGTTAGGACCATAGTTGTGTGAGGACCATAGTAGTGTGAGGACCACACTAGTGTGATGACCATAGTAGTGTGAGTACCAGAGCAGTGTGAGGACCATAGTTATGTGAGGACCATATTAGTGTAAGAACCATAGTAGTGTAACGACCACACTATTGTGAGGACCATAATTTTGTGAGGACCGCAGTAGTGTGAGGACCATATAGTAGTTTGAGGACCTCACTAGTGTGAGAACCATGGTACTGTGAGGACCATAGTAGTGTGAGTACCACACTAGTGTGAGGACCAAAGTAGTGTGAGGATCATAGTAGTGTGAGCACCATAGTAGTGTGAGGACCATACTAGTGTGAGGATCATAGTAGTGTGAGGACCAAAGTAGTGTGAATACCACATTAGTGTGAGGACCACAGTAGTGTGCGGACCATAGTAGTGTGATAACCACACTAGTGTGAGGACCATAGTAGTGTGATCACCATAGAAGGGTGAGGACCATAGTAGTGTGAGGACCATAGTAGTGTGTGGACCACAGTACTGTGAGGATCATAGTGATGTGAGGACCATTGTAGTGGGAGGACCATAGTAGTGTGAGGACGACACTTGTGTGAGAACCATAGTAGTGTGAGGACCATAATAATGCAAGGATAATAGTAGCGTGAGGACCACACTATTGTGAGGACCATGGTAATCTGAGGACTATAGTATTGTGAGGGCCACACTAGAATGAGGATCATAATAGTGTGAGGGCCATAGTAGTGTGAGGACCATAGTAGTGTGAGGACCACACGAATATGAGGACCGAAGTAGTGTGAAGAATGTTGTATTGTGAGGACCATAATAGTGTGAGGACCATAGTAGTGTGAGGACCATAGTAGTGTGAGGACTATAGTGGGGTGAGGACAACACTAGTGTGAAGACCATAGTAGTGGGAGGATAATAGTAGTGTGAGGACCACACTAGTGTGAGGACCATAGTAATGTGAGGACCACAGTATTGTGAGGACCATAGTACTGTGTGGACCATACTAGTGGCAGGATTATAGTAGTGAGGACCATAGTATTGCGAGGACCATAGTAGTGAGTGGACCATTGTATTGTGGGGACCACAGTAGTGTGAGGACCATAGGAGTGTGAGGACCATAGTGGTGTGAGGATCACACTAGTGTGAGGAGCAAGGTTATGTGAGGACCATAGTAGTGTGAGGACCATAGTAGTGTGAGGACGACATTAGTGTGAGGACCATAGTAGTGTGAGGACCACATTAGTGTGAGGACCATACTCGTGTGAGGACCATAGTAGTGTGAGGACTATAGAAGTGTGAGGATCAAAGTAGTTTGAGGACCATAGTAATGTGAGGACCATAGTAGTGCTAGGAGCCAAGTAGTGTTAGGATCATAGTAGTGCTTGGACCATAATGTCGTGAGAACCGTAGTGGTGTGAGGACCATAGATCGTGAGGACCATAGTTGTGTGAGGATTATAGCAGTGTGAGGATCATCCTAATGTGAGGACGATATTAGTGGGAGGAGCACACTTGTGTGTGGATCATAGTGGTGTGAGGACCGTAGTGGTGGGAGCTTCACTTTAGTGTAAGGACCATAGTGGTTTGAGGACCACACTAGTGTGAGGGGTCATAGTAGTGTTAAGACCATAGTAGTGTGAGGACCCACTAGTGTGAGGACCATAGTAGCGTGAGGACCATAGTACTATAAGGACCACACATGTGTGAGGACCATAGTAGGGTGAGGACCACATGAGTGTGAGGACAACACTAGTGTGAGAACCATAGTGGTGTGAGGACCATATTAGTGTGAGTACCACACTAGCGTGAGCACTATAGTAGTGTGAGGACAATAGTAGAGTGAGGACCATACTGGTGTGAGGACCACAGTAGTGTGAGAACCATAGTAGTGTGAGGATCATAGTTGTGTAAGGATCATAATAGTGTGAGGACTGTAGTAGTGTGAGGACCATAGTGGTGTGAGGACTATAGTAGTGTGAGGATCATAGTGGTGTAAGGACCATTGTGGTGTGAGGACCATAGTGGTGTGAGGACCATAGCAGGGTGATGATGATAGTGTGAGGACCATAGTAGTGTGAGGACAATATTAGTGAGGACCATACTAGTGTGAGGACCATAGTAGTGTGAGGACTACAATGGTGTGAGAATCATAGTAGTGTGAGGACTATAACAATGTGAGGACCATACTAGTGCGAGGACCGTAGTAGCGTGAGGATCATATTAGTGTGAGGATCATAGCAGTGTGTGAACCATAATGTCGTGAGGACCATAGTTGTGTGAGGATCATAGGGGCGTGGGGACCATAGTGGTGTGGGGATTATAGTAGTGTGAGGATCATACTAGTGTGAGGACCATAGTAGTGTGAGGACTATATTAGTGTGAGGAGAACACTAGTGTGAGGATGATAGTGGTGGGAGTTTCACGGTAGTGTAAGGACCATAGTGGTGTGAGGACCACACTAGTGTGGGGACCATAGTAGGGTGAGGACCATAATAGTGTGAGGACCATAGTATTGTGAGGACCATAGTAGTGTAATGAGCTCATTATTGTGAGGACCATAGTAGTGTGAGCACAAAAGTACCGTGAGGACAATAGTAGTGTGAGGACCCCACTAGTGTGAGGACCATAGTAGTGTGAGGATCATTAGTAGTGTGAGGACCACACTAGAGTGAGGACGATAGTGGTGTGAGAAACGATAGTAGTTTGAGGACGACTTTAGTGTGAGGTCAATAGTAGTGTGATTATCGCACTAGTGTGAGAACCATACCAGTGTGAGGACTAAAGTAGGTGGAGGATCATAGTAATGTGAGGACCATAGCAGTGTGAGGACCAAACTAGTGTGATGACCACACTAGTGTGAGGACCGCAGTGGTGTGAGGACCACGCTAGTGTGAGTTCCATAGTAGTGTGAGGACCAATGTAGAATGAGGATCATAGTAGTGTGAGGACCATAGTAGTGTGAGGACCACACTAGTGTGTGGACCATGGTAGTGTGAGGATCATAGTGGTGTGAGAGCCATAATAGTGTGAGGACCATAATAGAGTGAGGACGATAGAAGTGTGAGGACCATAGTAGTGTGAGTATCATAGTAGTGTTAGGACCACACTAGTGTGAGGACCATAGTGGTGTGAAGACCACACTAGTGTGAAGACCATAGTAGTGTGAGTTCCATAGTAGTGTGAGGACCACAGTAGTTTGATGACCATAGTAGTGTGAGGATCACACTAGTGTGAAGACCATAGTAGTGTGAGTACCATAGTAGTGTGAGGACCATAGATATGTGAGGACCATAGTAGTGTGAAGACCTCACTAGTGTGACGACCATAGTACTGTGAGGACAATAGTAGTGTGAGTACCACACTAGTGTGAGGACCAAAGTAGTGTGAGGACTATAGTAGTGTGTGGACCATAGCAGTCTGAGGGTCAAGCTAGGGTGAGGATCATAATAGTGTGAGGACCATAGTAGTGTGAGGACCATAGTAGTGTGAGGACCATAGTAGTGTGAGGGTCAAACTAGGGTGAGGAGCACTGTAGTGTGACGACCACAGTATTGTGAGTACCACAGTAGTGTGAGGACCATAGTAGTGTGAGGACCATAGTAGTGTGAGGACCATAGTACCGTGAGGACCTCACTAGTGTGAGGACCATAGTACTGTGAGGACCACAGAAGTGTGGGTACCACACTAGTGTGAGGACCATAGTAGTGTGAGGATCATAGAAGTGTGAGGACCATAGTAGTGTGAGGACCATAGTAGTGTGAGGACCATAGTAGTGTGAAGACCACACTAGTTTGACGACCATAGTAGTGTTAGTAACATAGTAGTGTGAGGACCACAGTAATGTGAGGACCATGGTAGAGTGAGGACCAAACTAGTGTGAGGTCCATAGTAGTGTGAGGACGATAGTAGTGTGAGGACCACAGTAGTGTGACTACCATAGTAGTATGAGTACCATAGTATTGCGAGGACCACAGTAGAGTGAAGACCATATTAGTGTGACGACCACACAAGTGTGAGGACCATAATAGTGTGAGGACCATAGTAGCGTTAGGACCATAGTTGTGTGAGGACCATAGTAGTATGAGGACCACACTAGTGTGACGACCTCAGTAGTGTGAGTACCAGAGTAGTGTGAGGACCATAGTTGTGTGAGGACCACATTAGTGTAAGAACTATAGTAGTGTGACGACCACACTAGTGTGAGGACCATAATATTGTGAGGATCGCAGTAGTGTGAGGACCATAGTATTTTGAGGACCTCACTAGTGTTAGGACCATAGTACTGTGAGGACCATAGTAGTGTGAGTACCACACTAGTGTGATTACCATAGTAGTGTGAGGATCATAGTAGTGTGAGGACCATAGTAGTGTGAGGACCATATTAGTGTGAGGACCATAGTAGTGTGAGGACCATAGTAGTGTGAATACCACATTAGTGTGAGGACCACAGTAGTGTGCGGACCATAGTAGTGTGAGAACCACACTAGTGTGAGGACCATGGTAGTGTGATCACCATAGTAGGGTGAGGACCACAGTAGTGTGAGGATCATAGTGGTGTACTCACCTATTTGCACTCACTTATTTGTGGTTGCAGGGGTCGAGTCTTAGCTCCTGGCCCCGCCTCTTCACTGATTGCTACTAGGTCCTCTCTCTCCCTGCCCCATGAGCTTTATCATACCTTGCCTTAAAACTATGTATGGTTCCCGCCTCCACTACGTCACTTTCTAGGCTGTTCCACGGCCTGACTATGACTGAAGAAATACTTCCTAACATCCCTTTGATTCATCTGAGTCTTCAACTTCCAATTGTGACCTCTTGTGTCTGTGTCCCATCTCTGGAACATCCTGTCTTTGTCCACCTTGTCTATTCTGCGCAGTATTTTATATGTCGTTATCATGTCTCCCCTGACCCTCCTGTCCTCCAGTGTCGTCAGGCCGATTTCCCTCAGCCTTTCATCGTAGGACAATCCCCGTAGCTCTGGGACTAGTCTTGTTGCAAACCTTTGCACTTTCTCTAATTTCTTGACGTGCTTGACCAGGTGTGGATTCCAAACTGGTGCTGCATACTCCAGTATGGGCCTCACGTAGATGGTGTACAGAGTCTTGAATGAATCCTTACTGAGGTATCGGAACGCTATCCGTAGGTTTGCCAGGCGCCCGTATGCTGCAGCAGTTATCTGATTGATGTGCGCCTCAGGAGATATGCTCGGTGTTATACTCACCCCCAGATCTTTTTCCTTGAGTGAGGTTTGCAGTCTTTGGCCATCTAAACTATATTGTGTCTGCGGTCTTCTTTGCCCTTCCCCAATCTTCATGACTTTGCATTTGGCAGGGTTAAACTCAAGGAGCCAGTTGCTGGACCAGGCTTGTAGCCTGTCCAGGTCTCTTTGTAGTCCTGCCTGATCCTCATCCGATTTGATTCTTCTCATTAACTTCACATCATCTGCAAACAAGGACACTTCTGAGTCTATCCCTTCCGTTATGTCATTCACATATACCAAGAACAGCACAGGTCCTAGGACTGACCCCTGTGGAACCCCGCTTGTCACAGGCGCCCACTCTGACACCTCGTCACGTACCATGACTCGTTGTTGTCTCCCTGTCAGGTATTCTCTGATCCATTGCAGTGCCTTTCCTGTTATGTGTGCCTGATCCTCTAGCTTTTGCAGTAACCTCTTGTGAGGAACTGTGTCGAAGGCCTTCTTGCAGTCCAAAAAAATGCATTCGATCCACCCCTCTCTCTCTTGTCTCACTTATGTCACCTTGTCATAAAACTCTTGTAGGTTTGTGACACAGGATTTTCCTTCCCTGAAACCGTGCTGGTTGTCAATTATACACTTGTTTCTTTCCAGGTGCTCCACCACTCTCCTCCTGATGATCTTCTCCATGACCTTGCATACTATACACGTTAGTGATACAGGTCTGTAGTTTAGTGCCTCATGTCTGTCTCCCTTTTTAAAAATTGAGACTACATTTGCCATCTTCCATACCTCAGTGAGTTGCCCAGTTTCAATTGATGTGTTGAAGATCTTTGTTAATGGCACACACAGTATCTCTGCTCCCTCTTTAAGGACCCACGGAGAGATGTTGTCTGGTCCCACCGCCTTTGAGGTGTCAAGTTCGCATAGCAGCTTCTTCACCTCCTCCTTGGTTATATGTACCTCATCCAGCACTTGCTGGTGTACCCCCCTGTTCTGATTTCCTGGAGTCCTACTGGTTTCCACTGTAAATACTTCTTTAAACCTCGTGTTGAGCTCCTGACATACCTCCCTGCCGTTTCTTGTGAACTCCTCATCACCCTTCCTCAGTCTGATTACCTGGTCCTTGACTGTTGTTTTCCTCCTGATGTGGCTGTACAACAGCTTCAGGTCAGACTTGACTTTTGATGCTATGACATTTTCATATTGTCGCTGAGCCTCCCTTCTTATCTGTGCATATTCCTTTCTGGCTCTTCGGCTAATCTCAATATTTTCCTGAGTTCTCTGTCTTCTGTACCTTTTCCATTCTCTAGTACACATAGTTTTTGTCTCCCTACACCTTTGGGTGAACCAAGGACTCGTTCTGTTCTTCCCATTATTTCTGTTTCCCTTGTGAACAAACCTCTCCTCTGCCTCCTTGTATTTTGTTGCCACATAGTCTATCATTTCTTGTACTGGTTTTCCTGTCAGTTCCCTCTCCCACTGAATGTCTTGCAGGAAGTTCCTCATGCCTGAGTAGTTCCCCCTTTTGTAGTTTGGTTTTTCCCAACCTATTCCTGCTACTCTCTCCACTTGGAGCTCAACTATGTAGTCAAAGCACAGAACCACATGATCACTAGCTCCTAGGGGCCTTTCATACATGATACCCTCGATGTCCGAACTACTCAAGGTGAATACAAGGTCCAGTCTTGCTGGTTCATCCTCTCCTCTCTCTCTCTGGTAGTGTCTCTAACATGTTGATGCATGAGGTTTTCCAGTACCACATCCATCATCTTGGCTCTCCATGTTTCGGGACCCCCATGGGGCTCCAGGTTTTCCCAGTCACTCTCCTTGTGATTGAAATCACCTATAACTAGTAAATTTGCTCCCCCCATGTGTGCTCTCCTGGCCACCTCGGCTAGTGTGTCGACCATTGCTCTGTTGCTCTCATCGTATTCTTCTCTTGGCCTCCTGCAGCTCTGTGGTGGGTTGTACATTACTGCAATTTTCACCTTATGTCCCTCAGACTGGATTGTTCCTACTAAGTAGTCCCTTTCGCCCGTGCCATCCATTCCTTCCATTTTCTCAAAACCCCACTGGTTTTTAATGAGCAGTGCAACTCCTCCTCCCCCTCTCCTCACTCTGTCTTTCCTGAGGATTTGATATCAGGATGGAAAGATTGAATCTGTTATTATTCAGGTGAGTTGTTTCTGTGAGTGCTATTATGTCTGGGGATATCTCCTTGATTCTTTCATGCCACTCCTCATACTCATTTGTTATTCCATCTGTATTTGTATACCACACCTTCAACTTCTTTTCTAAGACTATGGTCTGGGAGGTATATTGGTGTTGGGAAAGTGGGAGACCTGATAAGGAACTATTGGTGGTTGCTGTGGGGGTGGAGTTTGCAATGCAGTGGGTGGGGGCATTGGATGTGGCATGGGTGTTTTGGTTTAGAGTGTTTGGTTGCACTGGGGTTGACCGGGTTGGGGGGCTTCTTAGGAAGTTGTGAGTGAGACTGTATTTGATCTTCTTCCTGGGTCTGGGATCACCTGTCTGTCTTCTCCATCTCCATGTGTGTGTGTGTGTGTGTGTGTGTGTGTGTGTGTGTGTATGTGTGTGTGTGTGTGTGTGTGTGTGTGTGTGTGTGTGTGTGTGTGTGTGTGTGTGTGTGTGTGTGTATGTACTCACCTATTTGCGGTTGTAGGACTCGAGTCACAACTCCTGGCCCCGCCTCTTCAGCGGTCGCTGCTAGGTCACTCTTCCTGTTCCTGTTCCGTGAGCTTTATTGTACCTCTTCTTAAAGCTATATATGGATCCTGCCCCCACTACTTCATTTCCCTGACTATTCCACTTCCTAACTACTCTGTGACTAAAGAAGTACTTCCTAACGTCCCTGTGATCCATCTGTGTCTTCAACTTCCAACTCTGTCCCCATGTTGCTGTGTCCCATATCTGGAACATCCTGTCTCTGTCCACAATGTCAATTCCTCTCAGTGTTTTGTACATCCAGGGCCGGATTACCGCATAGGCAAACGAGGCATTTGCCTAGGGCCCCGCGCATTTGGGGGCCCCGCGGTCCAAGGGATTCAGGGGCTCATCCAAGACTGCGCACATGGTGCAAGTGCAAAGGGGTCCCTACCTAAAAAGTTCAAGTGTTTGGAGAGTAAAATTGATTTTTAAAAATTAATCAAAACAAAAATAAATAATGAAATAAAATAAAATAAAAATAAATAAACCTAACCATAGATGGCAACACTCAACACGCCTTTGTTTACATCAGAACAGCTGTGTTTTCCCGCTAATGGGTGAGTATGGGAGATTCCTCTCCAATTTTCTGTAGTAATTACACGTTATCTAGACTTGTACTGTGACAAATTAACTGAAGTGTTGTTGATAGAAGCGCTATTGATGTGTATGGATAAATGTTTGAGGGGTTTTCGCCTCTAAATGTTAAGGGAGGTACCTGATAGGGTTACTTGACCAGTAAAGGCGCATGGACCAGTAAAGACGCATTTTTGGTAAAAATACTATAAAGAAAAACCTAAAAACGCAAACTGACTTCCGTTTGTAGGTTTTAAAAGCACTTTGTCCTGTCTTTAAGTCTTTATCATTTCAATAACAGATCTCAATTGATTGATGTTCTACATCACTTCCGTCGCAAATGCTTAGTTTTCAAGTTGCGACGGAAGTGATGTAGAACATCAATTAATTTACTACATATTTCCCCAGAAACACATAAGCCACATCAGAAAATCGTTGGTTGGGTGAAACTGAAAATTGTTCCTGCATTCTTTAATTCTCATGTCCTTATCTATGGTGGTAGGCCATATATCATGCAAAACATAATGATTAGTTTATGAAAATGGTAATATAAATACCATTGTGCATTGTTCTTGGACTCAGTATGATTTCTGTTTAAGTAAATTGGAGATCAAGGAGGATGAATTAGTAAAATATTCGTAGCCCAAATCACTAACCTAATCTATGGTAAAAGTTCTGTATATGACTCCTTTCTGGTAACGTTTTGAATTTTTAGATGCGCAGCCAGAGGAAAGGGGGCTACAAGGGCCATATCCCCCCAATTGACAGAAAAAAAATTTAATAATTAAAAAATTAATAATAATTGATAATGAAAAATTTGTATTTGCATGATTACAGACAGTGATACATCCTCATTATGGCATCTCGTGAACGTGATGTTGGACGTTCTTATGCGAGTGGGTCACAGAAAAGAAAGAAGAAATTTCAAGAAGAACAGAAAAAGAAAGATGTAGGAAGCTGCAGAAAGATCACAGACATGCTCACGAAAACAGTTTCTGATGTTACCAGTACAGTTGAATCTGCAGATACGTCAGATCATACAGGAAGCCCTCCCTCCATTATTTCTCAGCCAGCATCTACTTCTTTTGTGTCTCCTCTCAATGTCTCAACGGACATTTCATCCACAGGATTTGTCTTAAAAGATCCTGCCTCATGGCCAAATGTAATCCCAGATTCTCTACGTAATGCTTTCATTGCAGAAAACTTCAGTCAAACTCTGAACATTGACTTTAGGAAATCAGCAAGGATTTATGATGATGGAAGTCGTCGTTGTTTAAAGTCATCTATGTTTTATAGGAAGCTTGCAAATTCAGAAACTGTGAAAAGATCATGGATGGTATACTCTGAAAGCTCAGGAAAAGTGTACTGTTCAGCATGCAAGCTATTTTCTACCAAAGAAAATACCTTCACACAGGGGTTCAATGACTGGAAAAATTCCAAGCGTTTCGAGGAACATGAAAACAGCACCACTCACAGGAGCTGCATTTTAGCCAGTGTATTTCGTGCACAGAAAAAAGGCTTATTGGATTCTCATTTGGAAAATCAAACTGAAAAAGAGCGCATTTATTGGAGAAAAGTTCTAGAAAGAGTTGTTGCTGTTGTAAAATTCTTAGCTCTAAGAGGACTTGCTTTCCGTGGAGAAAATGAGGTTTTTGGTTCGGAAAACAATGGCAATTTCCTAGGGATCATAGAACTGTTAGCACAATTCGATCCATTCTTAGCAAATCATGTGTCACGCCTTGGGAATGCAGGAAGAGGCACTGTATCTTACATGTCATCTACTATATGCAATGAATTTATTGAACTGATGACTAAGAAGGTCCTCAATAACATCATAGCAGCTGTGAAAACTGCAAAATACTTTGCAATAAGTGTAGATTCAACACCAGATATTTCACATACAGATCAATTGACATTCATTGTTCGCTTTGTCGACTCCAGTGGTAAGCCTGTAGAGCGCTTTATAAAATTCATTCCTCTTTCAGGCCATGATGGAGAAACAATGATGAATGTAGTACTGGATACTCTGCTTGAACATGATCTCTCTATTATGGATTGCCGTGGCCAGAGCTACGACAATGCAAGTAACATGTCGGGTAAATATAATGGATTGCAAGCCCGATATCAAGCAAATCAACCCACTTGCTGAATATGTGCCCTGCTCAGCACATTCTCTTAATCTTGTTGGGTCATGTGCTGCGGAGTGTTGTGTCGCTGCAGTTTCATTTTTTGGACTTTTACAAGCACTCTTTAATTTTTTCTCTGCTTCAACGCATCGGTGGAGTATACTCAAGTCAACCATTCATGGAGATGTCATCAAATCATTATCAACAACAAGGTGGTCAGCGCAGCATGATGCAACACATGCTTTGAAAGACAGCTTTGCTGAAATACGTTCTGCTTTGATCCAAATAGCAGAGGATGAAGACCAGACAGCAACTACAAGAAGCGAAGCAGCCAGCTTAGCATCAAAATTGGAAGATTTTGAATTGGCCTTACTCTGTGTGCTTTGGGACTGTATACTGGAACGGTTAAATGCCACGAACAAGACACTTCAGAAAATTGAAATTGAAATGGCTACTTGTGCTAACCTCTATGCAGGCTTAGTGGAATTTGTAAGCTCACTTCGCAATGATGAAGCTTTTGAAATGTTTGAAGAGAAAGCTAAACTGCTGGTGAAAGACTACAGTTACCGGGCGGTCAAGGATCATCAGCGGTCAAAGAAGAGGAAACGCAATTTTGAAGAGTCAGACAATGAAATTGTGTTGCTACCAAGGCAGAAATGTAAGACAGCTACATACTTCGTCATTCTGGATTCACTGATTACAGAATTGGTGAAAAGAAAAGAAATCTACCAGAATCTCAATGACAAGTTTGGATTTCTGTTCAAAATTACTACTATGCCAGATGCAGAATTGAGAGAAGCTGCATTAAAGTTGCAACAACACCTTTCAGCAGATGTTCAGGACACATTTGTTGAAGAAATAGTTCATTTTTCTGGGTATATGAATCAGATTAAAGCTCCACCTGAAAAATGTGCGCCCTCAGCTGCTTTGAAACATTTAAGAAATGCAGGTATCTCAGAAACCTTCCCTAATGTTGACATAGTGTATCGCCTTTACCTAACACTTCCAGCTACTAACTGTGAAGGAGAACGTTCATTTTCTGTTTTGAAAAGAGTGAAAAACCAGCTCCGTTCAACAATGAGCCAAGACAAATTGTGTAACCTAGCCTTGTTGACCATTGAGTCTGATCTAACAAGAAATATTGATTTTCAGAATATAATTGATGATTTTGCCAATATGAAACCAGAAAAAAGTTTATTTATGAAGTGCCTGTGAATATAAACAATTCTTTACTTTCTTGAGTTTATATGATTTGATAGTCTTATGCATGATGCAATGATAACAATAATGGTCAGTGATTTATAAAGGGAATAATAGTGCTGTAGTGGTTATGCTGAATATAATAGGTACATGATGTCACTACTTTAATAGCCTAATCTAGTAATACTATGCTGTCTTGAGTTTATTCTCTTTAAAATGCATGATTTAACAAGATAGTTATAATGGCTGTTGGTAAATGAAAACCATGATGTACTTTCCCTATTAAATTTAATCTAAATAGCCAGAATGTATTTAATTAGACCTTAAACAGGCTCACACCGACCCCCCCCCCCCACCCCCACCCCCAAGCTGGAAGGGGTCGCTTCGCTTACCCGTAACTCAAAGGGGCCCCGCCAATCTGAATAGCCTAGGGCCCGGAGACTTCTTAATCCGGCCCTGTGTACATCGTTATCATATCCACCCTATCACTCCTGTCCTCTAGTGTCGTCAGGTCGATTTCCCTTAACGTCTCCTCATACGACATGCCCGGGACTAGTCTTGTTGCAAACCTTTGCACTTTCTCTAATTTTCTTACATGCTTGGCTTGGTGTGGGTTCCAAACTGGTGCTGCATATTCCAATACAGGCCTGACATACACTGTGTACAGGGTTCTGAACGATTCATTGAACATAAGAACATATGAAAGAAGAAACACTGCAGCAGGCCTATTGACCCATGCGAAGCAGGTCCATGTCCCTCCCCAGTCAGCCCAAGGACCCACCTAGCCAGGTCATTTCCACTTAAGGAAGGAGCACGGCACCAGACCTAGTAGCACAAGCTAGTCAGGTCCAACTCACACCCACCCACACCCACTCATGTATTTATCTAATCTATTTTTAAAACTACACAACGTTTTAGCCTTTATAACTGTACTCGGGAGTTTGTTCCACTCATCTATAACTTTATTACCAAACCAGTGCTTTCCTATATCCTTGATGAATCTGATTTTTTCCAGCCTGAAACCATTGCTGCGAGTCCTGTCTTGGCCAGAAATTTTCAGCACGCTATTTACAGCCCCTTTATTTATTCCTGTTTTCCATTTATACACCTCGATCCTATCCCCCCTAATTCTACGCCTTTCGAGAGAGTGAAGATTCAAGGCCCTCAGTCTATCCTCATAGAGAAGATTTCTGATACATGGGATCAACTTTGTCATCCTCCTCTGCACGTTTTCCAGTGCATTTATATCCATTCTGTAATACGGTGACCAGAACTGAGCAGCATAGTCTAAATGAGGCCTAACCAAGGATGTATAGAGTAGAAGAACAACCCGAGGACTTCTATTATTTATACTTCTAGATATGAAGCCAAGGATTCTGTTAACTTTATTGCGAACACTAATGTACTGTTGTCTTGGTTTTAGATTACTGCTAACCAAAACTCCTAAATCTTTTTCGCCATCAGTGGTATTAAGATCTACATTATTTAGTTTATATGTGGCATAGTTATTTTCCTGTCCAACATTTAGAACTTTGCATTTGTCAATATTAAACTGCATCTGCCACTTCTCCGACCATTGTATCAGTCTATTCAAATCATCCTGGAGTGCTCTAGTGTCCTCACTAGAATGAATTGGACGGCCTATTTTGGTGTCATCAGCAAATTTGCTTATGTCGCTATTTATTCCCTCATCTATGTCGTTTACATAAACTGTGAACAACAACGGGCCCAACACTGACCCCTGTGGAACACCGCTTGTAATGTGCCCCCATTCTGATTTCTCCCCATTTATGCAAACTCTCTGCTGCCTATTTGTCAACCATGCCTCTACCCAGGAAAAAATTTCTCCTCCTATTCCATGTGCCTCAAGTTTCCTCAATAACCTCTGATGTGGAACTGTACCGAAAGCCTTACTGAAGTCCATATACACAATATCATATTCATTACCATGATCTACCTCCTCAAACACCTTAGTGAAAAAAAATTAATAAATTCGTAAGACAGGAACGTCCCTTTGTAAAACAGTGTTGAGATTCATTAATCAATGTATGCCTATCAAGATGGCTGCGAATTGCTTCGGCAATTATTGATTCCATAAATTTTCCCACTATGGAGGTAAGGCTTATTGGTCTATAGTTCGAAGCTAAGGACCTGTCACCTGCCTTGTAAATAGGTATTACATTTGCAATTTTCCACTTATCAGTCACTATGCCAGTTTGTAGTGATATGTTAAAAAGATTTGCCAAAGGTATGCTAAGTTCCTCTTTACATTCCTTTAACACCCTTGCAAACAGTTCATCAGGGCCTGGGGATTTGGTGGGTTTTAATTTCTCTATTTGTCTGAGAACCATGTCACTAGTTACCGCAATAGTGCATAGTTTATTATCGTCCTGTTCTACGTAATTTAGTATTTCATGAATTTTGCTAGTATTTTCCTGGGTAAAAACTGAGAGGAAGTAGGCAATGAAAAATTCACACGTATCCTTATCACTGTCAGTGATCTGACCAGAGTTACTCTTAAGTGGGCCTATCTTGTCTCTAATCTTACTTCTGTATACCTGAAAAAAACCTTTTGGGTTAGTCTTTGAATCCCTTGCGACCTTAGCCTCATAATCCCTTTGTGCTTTTCTTATTCCTTTCTTTATATCTCTCTTTAACTGAATATATTGATTTCATAACTGCTCATCCCCTCTTTAGATACGCCTATATATGCCTCTTTTATCACCAATGAGATGTTTTAATCTATTGTTCATCCATTTGGGATCATTTTTGTTGAATCTAATTTTCCTACTCAGAACAAAAGTTGTCTGGGCAGCTGGAACTATGCTCTGAAAAACGTCATATTGGCAACCAAGATCACCTCCCTGGCCCATAGTCATGTCATCCCAATTTAGCCCACCCAGGTAATTTCTCGGTCCCATGAAACCGGCCAAATGAAAGTCTGGGACAGAGATTTGATTGCAGTTATATGGGTAAATCCATGAAATATTGAAACTAAGTGATTTGTGATCACTTTCCTCAAGTTCATTATTAACCTCAAGATTATTAATTAGTGATTCTTTGTTGGCAAGAACCAAGTCAAGCTGATTGTTTCCTCTAGTTGGTTCTGTCACAAACTGTTTTAAAAAGCAATCCTGAACCGCATCAAGAAAGTCACTAGACTCAAGATTTCCAGTCGTATTGTTACAATCAATTTGTCTAAAGTTAAAATCTCCCATTAACACAACATTTTCATATCTAGATGCCTTATGAATTTCGTCCCATAACAGCTTACTGCACTCCCTATCAAGGTTTGGGGGCCTATAAATCACACCCAAAATTAATTTGTCACGACCCTCGAGAAACTGTAGCCAAACAGATTCTGTGTTCGATGTTTCTAATCTTATATCATGTCTAAGACAACAGTTTAAATTATCTGTGACATGCATCGCCACTCCTCCACCCTTCCGGTTGACCCTCTGACTTTGCACTTCGTGGGGTTGAACTCCAGGAGCCAGTTTCTGGACAAGGCCTGCATCCTGTCCAGATTCCTTTGTAGTTCCACCTGGTCCTCACTCTCGCAACATCCCCCACAACACTGCTGGCGACTGTTGCTAACACTTACACCACTATGGGTAGTTGTTGCACACCCTCACAACACTGTTGGTGGTGGTGTTGCACACCCTCACAACACTGTTGTTGGTGGTGTTGCACACCCTCACAACACTGGTGGTGGTGGTGATGGTTGTTGCACACCCCCACAACACTGGTGGTGGTGATAGTTGTTGCACACACCCTCAACACTGGTGGTGGTGGTGGTTGTTGCACACCCTCATAACACTGTTGGCGGTGGTGGTTGCACACCCTCACAAAACTGGTGGTGGTGGTTGCACACCCTCACAACACTGGTGGTGGTAGTTGTTGCACACCCTCACAACACTGGTGGTGGTGGTGGTTGCACACCCTCACAACACTGGTGGAGGTTGTTGTATACCCTCACAACACTGGCGGTGATGGATGTTGCACACCCTCACAAAACTGGTGGTAGTGGTTGTTGCACACCCTCACAACACTGGTGGTGGTGGTTGTTGCACACCCCCACAACACTGGTGGTGGTTGATGCACACCTTCACAACACTGGTGGTGGTGCTTGTTGCACTCCCCACAACACTGGTGGTGGTGGATGTTGCTCACCCTCACAACACTGGTGGTGGTGTTTGTTACACACCCTCACAACACTGGTGGTGGTGGTTGTTGCACACCCTCACATCACTGGTGGTGGTGGTTGTTGCACATCCCCAAAACACTGGTGGTGGTGGTTGTTGCACACCATCACAACGCTTGTGGTGGTGGTTGTTGCACACCCTCACAACACTGGTGGTGGTGTTTGTTACACACCCTCACAACACTGGTGGTGGTGGTTGTTGCACACCCTCACAACAATGGTGGTGGTGGTTGTTGCACACCCCCACAACACTGGTGGTGGTGGTTGTTGCACACCCTCACAACACTGGTGGTGGTGGTTGTTGCAAACCCTCACAACACTGGTGGTGATGGTTGTTGCACTCCATCACAACACTGGTGGTGGTGGTTGTTACACACCATCACAACACTGGTGGTGGTGGTTGTTGCAAACCCTCACAACACTGGTGGTGGTGGTTGTTGCACACCACCACAACACTGGTGGTGATGGTTGTTGCAAACCCTCACAACACTGGTGGTGGTGGTTGTTGCACACCATCACAACACTGGTGGTGGTGGTGGTGGTTGCACACCCTCACAACACTGGTGGAGGTTGTTGTATACCCTCACAACACTGGCGGTGATGGTTGTTGCACAAACTCGCAACACTGGTGGTGGTGGTTGTTGCACACCCTCACAACACTGGTGGTGGTTGATGCACACCCTCACAACACTGGTGGTGGTGGTTGTTGCACACCCCCACAACACTGGCGGTGATGGTTGTTGCACACCCTCGCAACACTGGTGGTGGTGGTTGTTGCACACCATCACAACACTGGTGGTGGTGGTGGTTGCACACCCTCACAACACTGGTGGAGGTTGTTGTATACCCTCACAACACTGGTGTAGGTTATTGTTGCACACCCTCACAACACTGGTGGTAGTGGTTGTTGCACACCATCACAACACTGGTGGAGGGTGATGGCGGTTGTTGCACACCCTCGCAACACTGGTGGTGGTGGTTGTTGCACGCCCTCACAAAACTGGTGGTGGTTGATGCACACCCTCACAACACTGGTGGTGGTGGTTGTTGCACACCCCCACAACACTGGTGGTGGTGGTTGTTGCACACCCCCACAACACTGGTGGTGGTGGTTGTTGCTCACCCTCACAACAATGGTGGTGGTGTTTGTTACACACCCTCCCAACACTGGTGGTGGTGGTGGTTGCACACCCTCACAACACTGGTGGTGGTGGTTGTATACCCTCACAACACTGGTGTAGGTTATTGTTGCACACCCTCACAACACTGGTGGTGGTAGTTGTTGCACACCCTCACAACACTGGTGGTGATGGTTGTTGCACACCCTCACAACACTGGTGGTGGTAGTTGTTGCACACCCTCACAACACTGGTGGTGATGGTTGTTGCACACCCTCAAAACACTGGTGGTGGTGGTTGTTGCACACCATCACAACACTGGTGGTGGTGGTGGTTGCACACCCTCACAACACTGGTGGAGGTTGTTGTATACCCTCACAACACTGGTGTAGATTGTTGTTGCACACCCTCACAACACTGGTGGTGGTGGTTGTTGCACACCATCACAACACTGGTGGAGGTTGTTGTATACCCTCACAACACTGGTGTAGGTTGTTGTTGCACACCCTCACAACACTGGTGGTGGTGGTTGTTGCACACCATCACAACACTGGTGGAGGTTGTTGTATACCCTCACAACACTGGTGTAGGTTGTTGTTGCACACCCTCACAACACTGGTGGTGGTGGTGGTTGCACACCCTCACAACACTGGTGGAGGTTGTTGTATACCCTCACGACACTGGCGGTGATGGTTGTTGCACAAACTCGCAACACTAGTGGTGGTGGTTGTTGCACACCCTCACAACACTGGTGGTGGTTGATGCACACCCTCACAACACTGGTGGTGGTGGTTGTTGCACACCCCCACAACACTGGCGGTGATGGTTGTTGCACACCCTCGCAACACTGGTGGTGGTGGTTGTTGCACACCCTCACAACACTGGTGGTGGTGGTTGTTGCACACCCCCACAACACTGGTGGTGGTGGTTGTTGCAAACCCCCACAACACTGGTGGTGGTGGTTGTTGCTCACCCTCACAAAAATGGTGGTGGTGTTTGTTACACACCCTCCCAACACTGGTGGTGGTGGTGGTTGCACACCCTCACAACACTGGTGGTGGTGGTTGTATACCCTCACAACACTGGTGTAGGTTATTGTTGCACACCCTCACAACACTGGTGGTGGTAGTTGTTGCACACCCTCACAACACTGGTGGTGATGGTTGTTGCACACCCTCACAACACTGGTGGTGGTAGTTGTTGCACACCCTCACAACACTGGTGGTGATGGTTGTTGCACACCCTCAAAACACTGGTGGTGGTGGTTGTTGCACACCATCACAACACTGGTGGTGGTGGTGGTTGCACACCCTCACAACACTGGTGGAGGTTGTTGTATACCCTCACAACACTGGTGTAGATTGTTGTTGCACACCCTCACAACACTGGTGGTGGTGGTTGTTGCACACCATCACAACACTGGTGGAGGTTGTTGTATACCCTCACAACACAGGTATAGGTTGTTGTTGCACACCCTCACAACACTGGTGGTGGTGGTTGTTGCACACCATCACAACACTGGTGGAGGTTGTTGTATACCCTCACAACACTGGTGTAGGTTGTTGTTGCACACCCTCACAACACTGGTGGTGGTGGTGGTTGCACACCCTCACAACACTGGTGGAGGTTGTTGTATACCCTCACGACACTGGCGGTGATGGTTGTTGCACAAACTCGCAACACTAGTGGTGGTGGTTGTTGCACACCCTCACAACACTGGTGGTGGTTGATGCACACCCTCACAACACTGGTGGTGGTGGTTGTTGCACACCCCCACAACACTGGCGGTGATGGTTGTTGCACACCCTCGCAACACTGGTGGTGGTGGTTGTTGCACACCATCACAACACTGGTGGTGGTGGTGGTTGCACACCCTCACAACACTGGTGGAGGTTGTTGTATACCCTCACAACACTGGTGTAGGTTATTGTTGCACACCCTCACAACACTGGTGGTGATGATTGTTGCACACCCTCGCAACACTGGTGGTGGTGGTTGTTGCACGCCCTCACAACACTGGTGGTGGTTGATGCACACCCTCACAACACTGGTGGTGGTGGTTGTTGCACACCCCCACAACACTGGTGGTGGTGGTTGTTGCAAACCCCCACAACACTGGTGGTGGTGGTTGTTGCTCACCCTCACAACAATGGTGGTGGTGTTTGTTACACACCCTCCCAACACTGGTGGTGGTGGTGGTTGCACACCCTCACAACACTGGTGGTGGTGGTTGTATACCCTCACAACACTGGTGTAGGTTATTGTTGCACACCCTCACAATACTGGTGGTGGTAGTTGTTGCACACCCTCACAACACTGGTGGTGATGGTTGTTGCACACCCTCACAACACTGGTGGTGGTAGTTGTTGCACACCCTCACAACACTGGTGGTGATGGTTGTTGCACACCCTCAAAACACTGGTGGTGGTGGTTGTTGCACACCATCACAACACTGGTGGTTGTGGTGGATGCACACCCTCACAACACTGGTGGAGGTTGTTGTATACCCTCACAACACTGGTGTAGGTTATTGTTGCACACCCTCACAACACTGGTGGTGGTAGTTGTTGCACACCCTCACAACACTGGTGGTGATGGTTGTTGCACACCCTCACAACACTGGTGGTGGTAGTTGTTGCACACCCTCACAACACTGGTGGTGATGGTTGTTGCACACCCTCACAACACTGGTGGTGGTAGTTCTTGCACACCCTCACAACACTGGTGGTGATGGTTGTTGCACACCCTCAAAACACTGGTGGTGGTGGTTGTTGCACACCATCACAACACTGGTGGTGGTGGTGGTTGCACACCCTCACAACACTGGTGGAGGTTGTTGTATACCCTCACAACACTGGTGTAGGTTATTGTTGCACACCCTCACAACACTGGTGGTGGTAGTTGTTGCACACCCTCACAACACGGGTGGTGATGGTTGTTGCACACCCTCACAACACTGGTGGTGGTAGTTGTTGCACACCCTCACAACACTGGTGGTGATGGTTGTTGCACACCCTCACAACACTGGTGGTGGTAGTTGGTGCACACCCTCACAACACTGGTGGTGATGGTTGTTGCACACCCTCAAAACACTGGTGGTGGTGGTTGTTGCACACCATCACAACACTGGTGGTGGTGGTGGTTGCACACCCTCACAACACTGGTGGAGGTTGTTGCACACCATTACAACACTGGTGGAGGTAGTTGTTGCACACCCTCACAACACTGGCGGTGATGATTGTTGCACACCCTCGCAACACTGGTGGTGGTGGTTGTTGCACGCCCTCACAACACTGGTGGTGGTTGATGCACACCCTCACAACACTGGTGGTGGTGGTTGTTGCACACCCCTACAACACTGGTGGTGGTGGTTGTTGCAAACCCCCACAACACTGGTGGTGGTGGTTGTTGCTCACCCTCACAACAATGGTGGTGGTGTTTGTTACACACCCTCCCAACACTGGTGGTGGTGGTGGTTGCACACCCTCACAACACTGGTGGTGGTGGTTGTATACCCTCACAACACTGGTGTAGGTTATTGTTGCACACCCTCACAACACTGGTGGTGGTAGTTGTTGCACACCCTCACAACACTGGTGGTGATGGTTGTTGCACACCCTCACAACACTGGTGGTGGTAGTTGTTGCACACCCTCACAACACTGGTGGTGATGGTTGTTGCACACCCTCAAAACACTGGTGGTGGTGGTTGTTGCACACCATCACAACACTGGTGGTGGTGGTGGTTGCACACCCTCACAACACTGGTGGAGGTTGTTGTATACCCTCACAACACTGGTGTAGGTTATTGTTGCACACCCTCACAACACTGGTGGTGGTAGTTGTTGCACACCCTCACAACACTGGTGGTGATGGTTGTTGCACACCCTCACAACACTGGTGGTGGTAGTTGTTGCACACCCTCACAACACTGGTGGTGATGGTTGTTGCACACCCTCACAACACTGGTGGTGGTAGTTCTTGCACACCCTCACAACACTGGTGGTGATGGTTGTTGCACACCCTCAAAACACTGGTGGTGGTGGTTGTTGCACACCATCACAACACTGGTGGTGGTGGTGGTTGCACACCCTCACAACACTGGTGGAGGTTGTTGTATACCCTCACAACACTGGTGTAGGTTATTGTTGCACACCCTCACAACACTGGTGGTGGTAGTTGTTGCACACCCTCACAACACTGGTGGTGATGGTTGTTGCACACCCTCACAACACTGGTGGTGGTAGTTGTTGCACACCCTCACAACACTGGTGGTGATGGTTGTTGCACACCCTCACAACACTGGTGGTGGTAGTTGTTGCACACCCTCACAACACTGGTGGTGATGGTTGTTGCACACCCTCAAAACACTGGTGGTGGTGGTTGTTGCACACCATCACAACACTGGTGGTGGTGGTGGTTGCACACCCTCACAACACTGGTGGAGGTTGTTGTATACCCTCACAACACTGGTGTAGATTGTTGTTGCACACCCTCACAACACTGGTGGTAGCGGTTGTTGCACACCCTCACAACACTGGTGGTGGTAGTTGTTGCACACCCACAAAACACTGGTGGTGGTTGTTGTTGCACACCCTCACAACACTGGTGGTGGTAGTTGTTGCACACGCTCACAACACTGGTGGTGATGGTTGTTGCACACTCTCACAACACTGGAGGTGATGGTTGTTGCACACCCTCACAACACTGGTTGTGGTGGTGGTTGCACACACTCAAAACACTGGTGGTGGTGTTTGTTACACACCCTCCCAACACTGGTGGTGGTAGTTGTTGCACACCATCACAACACTGGCGGTGATGGTTGTTGCAGACCCTCGCAACACTGGTGGTGGTGGTTGTTGCACAGCCTCACAACACTGGTGGTGGTAGTTGTTGCACACCCTCACAACACTGGTGGTAATGGTTGTTGCACCCCATCACAAAACTGGTGGTGGTAGTTGTTGCACACCCTCAAAACACTGGTGGTAGTGGTTGTTGCACACCATCACAACACTGGTGGTGGTGGTGGCTGCACACCCTCACAACACCGGTGGAGGTTGTTATATACCCTCACAACACTTGAAGGTTGTTGTTGCACACCCTCACAACACTGGTGGTGGTAGTTGTTGCAAACCCTCACAACACTGGTGGTGATGGTTGTTACACACCCTCACAACACTAGTGGTGGTGGTGGTTGCACACCCTCACAACACTGGTGGTGGTGGTTGTTGCACACCATCACAACACTGGTGGTGGTGGTAGATGTTGCACACCCTCATAACACTGGTGGTGGTGGTTGTTGCACACCCTCACAACACTGGTGGTGGTGGTGTTGCACACCCTCACAACACTGGTGGTGGTGGTTGTTGCACACTCACAACACTGGTGTGGTGGTTGTTGCACACCCTCACAACACTGGTGGTGGTGTTGTTGCACACCCTCACAACACTGGTGGTGGTGGTTGTTGCACACCCTCACAACACTGGTGGTGGTGGTTGTTGCACACCCTCACAACACTGGTGGTGGTTGTTGCACACCCTCACAACACTGGTGGTGGTGGTTGTTGACACCCTGCACACCCCCACAACACTGGTGGTGATGGTTGTTGCACACCCTCAAAACACTGGTGGTGATGGTTGTTGCACACCCTCGCAACACTGGTGGTGGTGGTTGTTGCACACCCTCACAACACTGGTGGTGGTAGTTGTTGCACACCCTCACAACACTGGTGGTGATGGTTGTTGCACACCCTCAAAACACTGGTGGTGGTGGTTGGGGGTGGTGTTGCACACCCTCACAACACTGGTGGAGGTTGTTGTATACCCTCACAACACTAGTGTATGTTGCACACCCTCACAACACTGGTGGTGGTGGTTGTTGCACACCCTCACAACACTGGTGGTGGTAGTTGTTGCACACCCTCACAACACTGGTGGTGATGGTTGTTGCACACCCTCGCAACACTGGTGGTGGTGGTTGTTGCACACCTCACAACACTGGTGGTGGTTGATGCACACCCTGACAACACTGGTGGTGGTGGTTGATGCACACCCCCACAACACTGGTGGTGGTGGTTGTTGCTCACCCTCACAACACTGGTGGTGGTGGTTGTTGTTCACCCTCACAACACTGGTGGTGGTGGTGGTTGCACACCCTCACAACACTGGTGGAGGTTGTTGTATACCCTCACAACACTGGTGTAGGTTGTTGTTGCACACCCTCACAACACTGGTGGTAGAGGTTGTTGCACACCCTCACAACACTGGCGGTGATGGTTGTTGCACACCCTCGCAACACTGGTGGTGGTGGTTGTTGCACACCTCACAACACTGGTGGTGGTTGATGCACACCCTCACAACACTGGTGGTGGTGGTGGTTGATGCACACCCCCACAACACTGGTGGTGGTGGTTGTTGCTCACCCTCACAACACTGGTGGTGGTGGTTGTTGCACACCCTCACAACACTTGTGGTGGTAGTTGTTGCACACCCTCACAACAGTGGTGGTGATGGTTGTTGCACACCCTCGCAACACTGGTGGTGGTGGTTGTTGCACACCCTCACAACACTGGTGGTGATGGTTGTTGCACACCCTCAAAACACTGGTGGTGGTGGTTGTTGCACACCATCACAACACTGGTGGTGGTGGTGGTTGCACACCCTCACAACACTGGTGGTAATGGTTGTTGCACACCCTCGCAACACTGGTGGTGGTGGTTGTTGCACACCTCACAACACTGGTGGTGGTTGATGCACACCCTCACAACACTGGTGGTGGTGGTTGATGCACACCCCCACAACACTGGTGGTGGTGGTTGTTGCTCACCCTCACAACACTGGTGGTGGTGGTTGTTGTTCACCCTCACAACACTGGTGGTGGTGGTGGTTGCACACCCTCACAACACTGGTGGAGGTTGTTGTATACCCTCACAACACTGGTGTAGGTTGTTGTTGCACACCCTCACAACACTGGTGGTAGAGGTTGTTGCACACCCTCACAACACTGGCGGTGATGGTTGTTGCACACCCTCGCAACACTGGTGGTAGTGGTTGTTGCACACCCTCACAACATTGGTGGTGGTGGTGGCTGCACACCCTCAAAACACTGGTAGTGGTGTTTGTTACACACCCTCCAACACTGGTGGTGGTAGTTGTTGCACACCCCCACAACACTGGTGGTGGTGGTTGTTGCACACCCTCACAACACTGGTGGTGGTAGTTGTTGCACACCCTCACAACAGTGGTGGTGATGGTTGTTGCACACCCTCAAAACACTGGTGGTGGTGGTTGTTGCACACCATCACAACACTGGTGGGGGTGGTGGTTGCCCACCCTCACAACACTGGCGGAGGTTGTTGTATACCCTCACAACACTAGTGTATGTTGTTGCACACCCTCACAACACTGGTGGTAGTGGTTGTTGCACACCCTCACAACACTGGTGATGGTGGTTGTTGCTCACCCTCACAACACTTGTGGTGGTGTTTGTTACACACCCTCCCAACACTGGTGGTGGTAGTTGTTGCTAACCCCCACAACACTGGCGGTGATGGTTGTTGCACACCCTCGCAACACTGGTGGTTGTGGTTGTTGCACACCCTCACAACACTGGTGGTGGTGGTTGTTGCACACCCTCACAACACTGTGGGGTGGTGGTTGCTGTTGCACACCCTCACAACACTGGTGGTGGTGGTTGTTGCACACCCTCACAACACTGGTGGGGGTGGTTGTTGTTGCACACCCTCACAACACTGGTGGTGGTGGTAGTTGTTGCACACCCTCACAACACTGTGGGGTGGTGGTTGCTGTTGCACACGCTCACAACACTGGTGGTGGTAGTTGTTGCAGACCCTCACAACACTGATGGGGGTGGTTGTTGTTGCACACCCTCACAACACTTGTGGTGGTGGTAGATGTTGCACACCCTCACAACACTGGTGGTGGTGGTTGTTGCACACCCTCACAACACTAGTGGTAGTGGTGGTGGTTGTTGCACACCCTCACAATACTGGTGTTGGTGGTTGTTGCACACCCTCATAACACTGGTGGTGGTGGTGTTTGCACACCCTGGTGGTGGTTGTTGCACACCCTCACAACACTGGTGGTGGTGGTTGTTGCACACCCCCACAACACTGGTGGTGGTGGTTGTTGCTCACCCTCACAACACTGGTGGTGGTGGTTGTTGCACACCCTCACAACACTGGTGGTGGTGGTTGTTGCACACCCTCACAACACTGGTGGTGGTGGTTGTTGCACACCCTCATGACACTGGTGGCGGTTGTTGTTGCACACCCTCATAACACTGGTGGCGGTGGTTGTTGCACACCCCCACAACACTGGTGGTGGTAGTTATTGCACACCCCCACAACACTGGCGGTGATGGTTGTTGCACACCCTCACAACACTGGTAGTGGTGGTGTTGCACACCCTCAGAACACTGCTGGTGGTGGTGTTGCACACCCTCAGAACACTGGTGGTGGTGGTGTTGCACACCCTCACAACACTGGTGGTGGTGGTTGTTGCACACCCTCATAACACTGGTGGCGGTGGTTGTTGCACACCCTCACAACACTGGTGGCGGTGGTTGTTGCACACCCTCACAACACTGGTAGTGGTGGTGTTGCACACCCTCAGAACACTGCTGGTGGTCGTTGTTGCACACCCTCACAACACTGGTGTGGGTGGTGTTGCACACCCTCACAACCCTGGTGGTGGTGGTGTTGCACACCCTCACAACACTGCTGTGGGTGGTGTTGCACACCCTCACAACACTGGTGGTGGTGGTGTTGCACACCCTCACAACACTGGCGGTGATGGTTGTTGCACACCCTCGCAACACTGGTGGTAGTGGTTGTTGCACACCCTCACAACATTGGTGGTGGTGGTGGTTGCACACCCTCAAAACACTGGTAGTGGTGTTTGTTACACACCCTCCAACACTGGTGGTGGTAGTTGTTGCACACCCCCACAACACTGGTGGTGGTGGTTGTTGCACACCCTCACAACACTGGTGGTGGTAGTTGTTGCACACCCTCACAACACTGGTGGTGATGGTTGTTGCACACTCTCACAACACTGGTGGTGGTGGTTGTTGCACACCTCACAACACTGGTGGTGGTTGATGCACACCCTCACAACACTGGTGGTGGTGGTTGATGCACACCCCCACAACACTGGTGGTGGTGGTTGTTGCTCACCCTCACAACACTGGTGGTGGTGGTTGTTGCACACCCTCACAACACTGGTGGTGGTGGTTGTTGCACACCCACACAACACTGGCGGTGATGGTTGTTGCACACCCTCGCCACACTGGTGGTGGTGGTTGTTGCACACCCTCACAACACTGGTGGTGGTAGTTGTTGCATACCCTCACAACACTGGTGGTGATGGCTGTTGCACACCCTCAAAACACTGGTGGTGGTGGTTGTTGCACACCATCACAACACTGGTGGTGGTGGTGGTTGCACACCCTCACAACACTGGTGGAGGTTGTTGTATACCCTCACAACACTGGTGTAGGTTGTTGTTGCACACCCTCACAACACTGGTGGTAGAGGTTGTTGCACACCCTCACAACACTGGCGGTGATGGTTGTTGCACACCCTCGCAACACTGGTAGTGGTTGTTGTTGCACACCCTCACAACACTGGTGGTGGTAGTTGTTGCACACCCTCACAACACTGGCGGTGATGGTTGTTGCACACCCTCGCAACACTGGTGGTAGTGGTTGTTGCACACCCTCACAACATTGGTGGTGGTGGTGGTTGCACACCCTCAAAACACTGGTAGTGGTGTTTGTTACACACCCTCCAACACTGGTGGTGGTAGTTGTTGCACACCCCCACAACACTGGTGGTGGTGGTTGTTGCACACCCTCACAACACTGGTGGTGGTAGTTGTTGCACACCCTCACAACACTGGTGGTGATGGTTGTTGCACACCCTCAAAACACTGGTGGTGGTGGTTGTAGCACACCATCACAACACTGGTGGGGGTGGTTGTTGCACACCCTCACAACACTGGCGGAGGTTGTTGTATACCCTCACAACACTAGTGTATGTTGTTGCACACCCTCACAACATTGGTGGTACTGGTTGTTGCACACCCTCACAACACTGGTGGTGGTAGTTGTTGCACACCCTCACAACACTGGTGGTGATGGTTGTTGCACACCCTCGCAACACTGGTGGTGGTGGTTGTTGCACACCTCACAACACTGGTGGTGGTTGATGCACACCCTCACAACACTGGTGGTGGTGGTTGATGCACACCCCCACAACACTGGTGGTGGTGGTTGTTGCTCACCCTCACAACACTGGTGGTGGTGGTTGTTGTTCACCCTCACAACACTGGTGGTGGTGGTGGTTGCACACCCTCACAACACTGGTGGAGGTTGTTGTATACCCTCACAACACTGGTGTAGGTTGTTGTTGCACACCCTCACAACACTGGTGGTAGAGGTTGTTGCACAGCCTCACAACACTGGCGGTGATGGTTGTTGCACACCCTCGCAACACTGGTGGTGGTGGTTGTTGCACACCTCACAACACTGGTGGTGGTTGATGCACACCCTCACAACACTGGTGGTGGTGGTGGTTGATGCACACCCCCACAACACTGGTGGTGGTGGTTGTTGCTCACCCTCACAACACTGGTGGTGGTGGTTGTTGCACACCCTCACAACACTGGTGGTGGTGGTTGTTGCACACCCACACAAGACTGGCGGTGATGGTTGTTGCACACCCTCGCAACACTGGTGGTGGTGGTTGTTGCACACCCTCACAACACTGGTGGTGATGGTTGTTGCACACCCTCAAAACACTGGTGGTGGTGGTTGTTGCACACCATCACAACACTGGTGGTGGTGGTGGTTGCACACCCTCACAACACTGGTGGTGATGGTTGTTGCACACCCTCGCAACACTGGTGGTGGTGGTTGTTGCACACCTCACAACACTGGTGGTGGTTGATGCACACCCTCACAACACTGGTGGTGGTGGTTGATGCACACCCCCACAACACTGGTGGTGGTGGTTGTTGCTCACCCTCACAACACTGGTGGTGGTGGTTGTTGTTCACCCTCACAACACTGGTGGTGGTGGTTGATGCACACCCCCACAACACTGGTGGTGGTGGTTGTTGCTCACCCTCACAACACTGGTGGTGGTGGTTGTTGTTCACCCTCACAACACTGGTGGTGGTGGTGGTTGCACACCCTCACAACACTGGTGGAGGTTGTTGTATACCCTCACAACACTGGTGTAGGTTGTTGTTGCACACCCTCACAACACTGGTGGTATAGTGGCTGTTGCACACCCCTGCCAACACTGGGTGATGGTGGCTGCTCACCTCACAACACTTGTGGTGGCACACACACACCTCCCAACACTGGTAGTGGTAGGCGGTTGCCAACCCCACACACTGGCGGTGATGAAGCAGCACACCGCACATCAGGGAAGCTGTTGCTGCACACCACAACACTGGTAGGTTGCTGCACACCACAACACTGTGCGGTGGTTGCTGCTGCAATACCCTCACAACACTGGTGTGGAAGAGCAGACACCTCACAACACTGTGGGGGTGGTTGCTGCTGCACACCCTCACAACACTGTGGTGGTGGTGAAGTTGCTGCACACCCACAACACTGCAGGTGGTGGAAGGCGCCACAGCGCCACAACACCAGGTGTAGAAAAGGCAGCAAACTTCAAACACTGACAAAAGTGGCTGTTGCTGCACAACCACAACACTCCGGTGTGGTGGGTGATACACCACAAAATACCGGTGGTGGTGGCTAAGGCACACCCTCACAACACTGGTGGCAGTGGGTGGGTGGCTGCTGCACACCACAATACTGGTGCTGCGGTTGCTGCACACCCCATAACACTGGTGGCAGGTGGCGTGTTGTTGCACACCAAGAAATACTTTGTGGCAGGTTGCTGCAACACCCCACAACACTGGTGCAGGCTGTTGCCTCACCCTCACAACACTGGTGGTGGTGGTTGTTGCGCCACCCTCACAACATTATGGTGGTGCATACAGCACACCCCGCAACACTGGTGGGGGGTGCTGTTGCACACCCTCGCGACACTGGTGGCGGTTGCTGCACACCGCAACACACGGTATGCGCTGCTGCACACCTCACAACACCGGTGGTGGTAGCTATTGCACACCCCCTACAATACTGAGTGGCGATGGCTGCTGCACACCCTCACAACACTGGTAGTGGTGGTGCAGCACCCTCAGAACACTGCTGGTGTGGTGCTGTACACCAGAACACTGGTGGTGGTGGTGTTGCACACCTCACAACACTGGTGGTGGTATTGCTGCACAATCACAACACTGGTGCGTGTGGTTGCTGCACACCCTCACAACACTGCGGCGGTGGCTGCTGCACACCCTCACAACACTGGGCAGTGGTGTGGTGCTGCTGCACACCTCAGAACACTGCTGCGGTCAGCGTTGCGCACTTTGCCAACACTGGTGTGGGTGTGGCGTTGCACCACAACACGTCAGGTGGTGCCGCACACCTTCGCAACACTGCTGTGGGTGGTGCTGCACACCAACACTGGTGGTGGTGGCGTTGCACACCGCCAACACTGGCGGTGATGGCTGCTGCACACCCTCGCAACACTGGCGGCAGTGGTTGCTAACACCCCGCCAACATTGGTGGTGGTGGTGGCTGAATTCTTCTTGCAGACTACTGGTAGTGGCAGGGTTTGTTACACACTTCCAACATCGAGGCGGCAGCGCATGCACCTCTTACAACACTGGTGGTGGGTGGTTGTTGTACACTCCACAAGAGGTTGTTGCACACCCTCACAACACTGGCGGTGATGGTTGTTGCACACCCTCGCAACACTGGTGGTGGTGGTTGTTGCACACCTCACAACACTGGTGGTGGTTGATGCACACCCTCACAACACTGGTGGTGGTGGTGGTTGATGCACACCCCCACAACACTGGTGGTGGTGGTTGTTGCTCACCCTCACAACACTGGTGGTGGTGGTTGTTGCACACCCTCACAACACTGGTGGTGGTGGTTGTTGCACACCCACACAACACTGGCGGTGATGGTTGTTGCACACCCTCGCAACACTGGTGGTGGTGGTTGTTGCACACCCTCACAACACTGGTGGTGATGGTTGTTGCACACCCTCAAAACACTGGTGGTGGTGGTTGTTGCACACCATCACAACACTGGTGGTGGTGGTGGTTGCACACCCTCACAACACTGGTGGTGATGGTTGTTGTACACCCTCGCAACACTGGTGGTGGTGGTTGTTGCACACCTCACAACACTGGTGGTGGTTGATGCACACCCTCACAACACTGGTGGTGGTGGTTGATGCACACCCCCACAACACTGGTGGTGGTGGTTGTTGCTCACCCTCACAACACTGGTGGTGGTGGTTGTTGTTCACCCTCACAACACTGGTGGTGGTGGTGGTTGCACACCCTCACAACACTGGTGGAGGTTGTTGTATACCCTCACAACACTGGTGTAGGTTGTTGTTGCACACCCTCACAACACTGGTGGTAGAGGTTGTTGCACACCCTCACAACACTGGCGGTGATGGTTGTTGCACACCCTCGCAACACTGGTGGTAGTGGTTGTTGCACACCCTCACAACATTGGTGGTGGTGGTGGTTGCACACCCTCAAAACACTGGTAGTGGTGTTTGTTACACACCCTCCAACACTGGTGGTGGTAGTTGTTGCACACCCCCACAACACTGGTGGTGGTGGTTGTTGCACACCCTCACAACACTGGTGGTGGTAGTTGTTGCACACCCTCACAACAGTGGTGGTGATGGTTGTTGCACACCCTCAAAACACTGGTGGTGGTGGTTGTTGCACACCATCACAACACTGGTGGGGGTGGTGGTTGCCCACCCTCACAACACTGGCGGAGGTTGTTGTATACCCTCACAACACTAGTGTATGTTGTTGCACACCCTCACAACACTGGTGGTAGTGGTTGTTGCACACCCTCACAACACTGGTGGTGGTGGTTGTTGCTCACCCTCACAACACTGGTGGTGGTGTTTGTTACACACCCTCCCAACACTGGTGGTGGTAGTTGTTGCTAACCCCCACAACACTGGCGGTGATGGTTGTTGCACACCCTCGCAACACTGGTGGTGGTGGTTGTTGCACACCCTCACAACACTGGTGGTGGTGGTTGTTGCACACCCTCACAACACTGTGGGGTGGTGGTTGCTGTTGCACACCCTCACAACACTGGTGGTGGTGGTTGTTGCACACCCTCACAACACTGGTGGGGGTGGTTGCTGTTGCACACCCTCACAACACTGGTGGTGGTGGTAGTTGTTGCACACCCTCACAACACTGTGGGGTGGTGGTTGCTGTTGCACACGCTCACAACACTGGTGGTGGTAGTTGTTGCACACCCTCACAACACTGATGGGGGTGGTTGTTGTTGCACACCCTCACAACACTGGTGGTGGTGGTAGATGTTGCACACCCTCACAACACTGGTGGTGGTGGTTGTTGCACACCCTCACAACACTGGTGGTAGTGGTGGTGGTTGTTGCACACCCTCACAATACTGGTGTTGGTGGTTGTTGCACACCCTCATAACACTGGTGGTGGTGGTGGTGGTGGTGGTGGTTGTTGCACACCCTCACAACACTGGTGGTGGTGGTTGTTGCACACCCCCACAACACTGGTGGTGGTGGTTGTTGCTCACCCTCACAACACTGGTGGTGGTGGTTGTTGCACACCCTCACAACACTGGTGGTGGTGGTTGTTGCACACCCTCACAACACTGGTTGTGGTGGTTGTTGCACACCCTCATGACACTGGTGGCGGTTGTTGTTGCACACCCTCATAATACTGGTGGCGGTGGTTGTTGCACACCCCCACAACACTGGTGGTGGTAGTTATTGCACACCCCCACAACACTGGCGGTGATGGTTGTTGCACACCCTCACAACACTGGTAGTGGTGGTGTTGCACACCCTCAGAACACTGCTGGTGGTGGTGTTGCACACCCTCAGAACACTGGTGGTGGTGGTGTTGCACACCCTCACAACACTGGTGGTGGTGGTTGTTGCACACCCTCATAACACTGGTGGCGGTGGTTGTTGCACACCCTCACAACACTGGTGGCGGTGGTTGTTGCGCACCCTCACAACACTGGTAGTGGTGGTGTTGCACACCCTCAGAACACTGCTGGTGGTCGTTGTTGCACACCCTCACAACACTGGTGTGGGTGGTGTTGCACACCCTCACAACACTGGTGGTGGTGGTGTTGCACACCCTCACAACACTGCTGTGGGTGGTGTTGCACACCCTCACAACACTGGTGGTGGTGGTGTTGCACACCCTCACAACACTGGTGGTGGTTAAATTTTAGGAAAATCTGACAATCGAGTAAAGACATATATAGATAGATAGATAGATAGATAGATAGATAGATAGATAGATAGATAGATAGATAGATAGATATAGATAGATAGATAGATAGATAGAGAGAGAGAGAGAGAGAGAGAGAGAGAGAGAGAGAGAGAGGTTACTAGGTTGCTCTTGGAGACGAGGCAGACGTCTTCTTCCATTAAATTCATCCATGGCTAAGTTGTGGTACATTTTAATAATAATTAATCATATTTTGTATCGTTTTTCTGGGATATTCCCCTGAGAGGTGATCCTCAGACTCAAGTTGATAGATATTCAACTATCAATTCTCAAGTTAATATTCTAGAATGATAGAAAATAAGAGTTGTGTCACAGGTAGAGTCAAAGGAACTCGATAACAACTTCCAGTATTTCAAGCGTTAAGAGTTGACTCGGGTAGAAACTGTTCTCCCAAGATTGTTAATCAACCCATTCTTTCACCACCAGTGACGAACTTCTGCCTGGAGATGTATCGGATGTGAAAATTTAGATATCCGCAGATGCAGATGTGTATGAGGATGTCTTATGAACTTATTTCACAAATGCGAATGCAGATGCTGATGTAAGAAATAGTGCGGATGTTCCTTGGATGTTGATGCGGATGTAAAAAGTTGTGTGAATGATCTACGGATTTGGATGCGGATGCATATGTAGATATCTGTTTACAGTAAAATGCGGATGTGGATGCAGATGCAAGAAATTGTACGGATGTTCCGCGGATGGGGATGCGAATGCGGATATCCGATACATCACTAGTGCAGAACTGAACGTTTCCTGGTTTTGGGTTGCCACCGCATTGCCAAATGTATCGTTGCCTTTTTTTGTAATATTTTCGTGTTCAAATACATGTTATTATATAGATTCACCTAACTTAATCTATGCAAACTTTATTTAAAATAAAGGAAAGCATATTAGTTGTCTTACATGAAAAGTCAAGAAATTTATGTAGATAAATGGTCCAGAGAACAGAGAAGCTGATAAATTAAACACATGTACAACACTTGAGTATCTTACTCAAGTATTGTACATGTGTTTAATATCAGACATTCATGTTGAAAGCATCAAGAAAATATCGTTGTGACATATGAATTGGTTGCTATTTGAGTTAAAAAGAAATATTACAATTTGACAATCAAACTGGATGTTATCAGGATGAAGAAAGAGGCAGGAGAAGAGCAGAGGAGAAGGCAGAGTGGAGGAGGAGGATGGGACAGATGGAGTCAGAGAGTAGAGGAAGGTAAAGAGGTACGGTAGAAAGGTAGAGTCAGAGGGTAAAGGAAGGTAGAGAGGTACGGTAGAAAGGTAGAGTCAGGGAGTGCAGGAAGGTAGAGAGGTACGGTAGAAAGGTAGAGTCAGGGAGTGCAGGAAGGTAGAGAGATACGGTAGAAAGGTAGAGTCAGGGAGTGCAGGAAGGTAGAGAGGTACGGTAGAAAGGTAGAGTCAGGGAGTGCAGGAAGGTAGAGAGGTACGGTAGAAAGGTAGAGTCAAGGAGTGCAGCAAGGTAGATAGGTACGGTAGAAAGGTAGAGTCAAGGAGTGCGGCAAGGTAGATAGGTACGGTAGAAAGGTAGAGTCAAGGAGTGCGGCAAGGTAGAGAGGTACGGTAGAAAGGTAGAGTCAAGGAGTGCAGCAAGGTAGAGAGGTACGGTAGAAAGGTAGAGTCAAGGAGTGCAGCAAGGTAGAGAGGTACGGTAGAAAGGTAGAGTCAAGGAGTGCAGCAAGGTAGAGAGGTACGGTAGAAAGGTAGAGTCAAGGAGTGCAGCAAGGTAGAGAGGTACGGTAGAAAGGTAGAGTCAAGGAGTGCAGCAAGGTAGAGAGGTACGGTAGAAAGGTAGAGTCAAGGAGTGCGGCAAGGTAGAGAGGTACGGTAGAAAGGTAGAGTCAAGGAGTGCAGCAAGGTAGAGAGGTACGGTAGAAAGGTAGAGTCAAGGAGTGCAGCAAGGTAGAGAGGTACGGTAGAAAGGTAGAGTCAAGGAGTGCAGCAAGGTAGAGAGGTACGGTAGAAAGGTAGAGTCAAGGAGTGCAGCAAGGTAGAGAGGTACGGTAGAAAGGTAGAGTCAAGGAGTGCAGCAAGGTAGAGAGGTACGGTAGAAAGGTAGAGTCAAGGAGTGCAGCAAGGTAGAGAGGTACGGTAGAAAGGTAGAGTCAAGGAGTGCAGCAAGGTAGAGAGGTACGGTAGAAAGGTAGAGTCAAGGAGTGCAGCAAGGTAGAGAGGTACGGTAGAAAGGTAGAGTCAAGGAGTGCGGCAAGGTAGAGAGGTACGGTAGAAAGGTAGAGTCAAGGAGTGCAGCAAGGTAGAGAGGTACGGTAGAAAGGTAGAGTCAAGGAGTGCAGCAAGGTAGAGAGGTACGGTAGAAAGGTAGAGTCAAGGAGTGCAGCAAGGTAGAGAGGTACGGTAGAAAGGTAGAGTCAAGGAGTGCAGCAAGGTAGAGAGGTACGGTAGAAAGGTAGAGTCAAGGAGTGCAGCAAGGTAGAGAGGTACGGTAGAAAGGTAGAGTCAAGGAGTGCAGCAAGGTAGAGAGGTACGGTAGAAAGGTAGAGTCAAGGAGTGCAGCAAGGTAGAGAGGTACGGTAGAAAGGTAGAGTCAAGGAGTGCAGCAAGGTAGAGAGGTACGGTAGAAAGGTAGAGTCAAGGAGTGCGGCAAGGTAGAGAGGTACGGTAGAAAGGTAGAGTCAAGGAGTGCAGCAAGGTAGAGAGGTACGGTAGAAAGGTAGAGTCAAGGAGTGCAGCAAGGTAGAGAGGTACGGTAGAAAGGTAGAGTCAGGGAGTGCAGGAAGGTAGAGAGATACGGTAGAAAGGTAGAGTCAGGGAGTGCAGGAAGGTAGAGAGGTACGGTAGAAAGGTAGAGTCAAGAAGTGCAGCAAGGTAGAGAGGTACGGTAGAAAGGTAGAGTCAAGGAGTGCGGCAAGGTAGAGAGGTACGGTAGAAAGCCACTTAGTGCATAGCAAATCGTTATTATAAATATTTATTTCACAATTGGTTGGTGTTAATCAAAGTATAACATACTGATGAAGCCTTCAGGTGACCTGTTTACCACCACTCAGGAACACTTCAATCAGTAAAGTAAGGTTCACAGTAAACTCTTATCATATATGCACTGAGAGACAGTCACCTCAATGTGTGTACATATATCCTGCGTACATACTCGTCATCACTGAGAGACATTTATCTTATAGATGTGACTGAAAACTGCCCCATTACCTTGCTATTATTACAGATACATTTTCTTTATGTGCATCTTATTGCGTGTAGTGTGATGAACTGCAACGAGTGCATATATATATATATATATATATATATATATATATATATATATATATATATATATATATATATATATATATATATATATATATATATATATATATATATATATATATATATATATATATCAATAACAACACTGCGACTAGCCATGGACTCGAACCCATGCTGCTTTGGCCTGCCTCATGGTGGGCGAGAACTCATGACGCCTCTACCCACGGGACCAAACAATCCTTAAGAGTAGCGCACCCAAGGGAACTGAATGTTGTACTCGCAGACCAAGGACATACGTTGGTGTGGGTGACTCTAGGCTAATTTCATTCTAGTCCCTGTTTGGTGTACTAGTACAACTCAGCCTGGAGTCGATGTAATCAGTCATCAGTCTTAAAAAGAATATAGCATATGCACGATGAAGTGTCTTACATACTGTAGATAGTCGAAGTGAAGCAGTCGAAGGTCGTAATCGTAGTCTATCAAGATTGATGGACTGATTACATCGACTCTAGGCTGAGGGACTGATTACTTCAAACTCATTCTGATCCTCAATCATTCTTCTTTGTATTAGACTGCTGAAACCACTGTGTGGCGAAACGTTTCCACAATAAAGTGCTGTACATGTGTCTAATTAATCAATAGGGAGATGTTGGGCGACTGTTATGTCCTGCATCCTTAGATAGGATTAAGCTTAGAAATGAGCTGAGATCGGATAACTGCTTTCAAACTGCATATTGAGAGGTGTGAGGGGGAGAAAAAACGGCGAAATGCATCCTTAATAACTCTCATGCATCTGATAAGGTTTTGACGTGGTGATAAATTAGACACCTGTGCAACATCTGGGTATCTATTCTGTAGACGTTTCGCCAACCAGTGGCTTTATCAATACAATACAAAAGACTGAAGAGGCAGAAGAAGATGAATGCATTGTCACTTGTAGGTGGGATTCCCCAGTGAAAATAGGTCATGCCCTAGAGGTGGGTCAGCGGTAGTAAGTAGCCACAGAGATGTCCTCTGTACTAAGATTCCATAATATACACAAGGTTTCAGTTCACCATACAGTAGTGCCATACAACGTCGTTCTGTCAACAATGGCTTTACTTAAGCACATTGACCGCACTAGCCGTACAGCTCTCGCTATGACGCCTCAACCAGACAATGTACAAAGAGTGTTCTATGTACATAGCCCCAACCATTATGGTCTGTTATGGTCTGCATCGTTAGATAGGATTAAGCTTAGAAATGAGCTGAGATCGGATAACAAGTATGGGAATAAGTCAGAAAAAAAGCGGTTTACTGCATTTGTTGAGAAGAAGTTTCGTTCACCATCGATTTTATGGATTGATAGTCTCAGTAAATGCCATGAACTGCATATTGTGTTCATTCAACCCTAAACTGTTGTTCAACACAACTTTCATATAAAATTCCTGACACCATACCAGTTTCATGGGTACAGCATCACGTCAGTTGTCCATCACTGCTCTCCCAACGTTGGTTATTTCATAATATTGTGAAAACAACGAACAGTATGGGGACTGAACCAGCATTTGTAAGTAAACTGCTGTGTCGACTCAATTGTTTTATAAACATGACTTAGCCTCAAAAAGTGACACATTATAAAGAAACATTTACTTCCAGAAAATTATTAGGAATCCGCGAAGGAGTTCCTTGAAGAGGTTGCCTGATTTTCTTTTCTCTTTTTTTTTCTCCAAGGTTTCGATTTTATTTCGCTCATAACACGAGAATGCTACATCCACTAGACTTTAAACGTTCATCACTTGAGTATAGTAAATGGAGTAAATGGCTTGTTCACGTGACCAAAACTGCCGAGCCCATTCCCATCATCCTGGTATGTCTGGAATAACTTTTGAAACCATCAGTGACGAAACTTCAAACGTTCGTAAAACCTCCTCCCCCCCAACCCCCCCCCCCACACACACACACAAAAAAAAAATTACGACAAAGACGAAGAGTGAAATAGAGTAAAAATTTTATTTCTGTTAAACCATATTAACTAAATTTTAGTTTACGTCTTTTGACCGGCTTCAGGACAGTAACTATTAAGTTTTGTTTGCGTGATGGTAAATTTGTTGTAGTAAAAGTTAGAATTTCTAGAATCCGCGTCATAATTGGAGAATGACTCACCTGATCGGCTTCAAATTTTCACCACTGGTGTGGTTTCCTGAACAATAGTCTCATACTGCCAGTGGGTGTCACAGGTCCCAGTCTGCCAGTTTTATCGAATAAATACTGATATTCAATCATTATCAATAACTAACGAACGCTCCTGATAACCCAATATGAATAGCTGGAAATTTCAAATATAACTGAAATTGTTAAAAACTTAGAATCGCTGTAATCAGAACTGTTGCTGAAGAATGCCTTGTCTGATCGGCTTTAAACTTTTACCTCTGGTGGGTTTATTAAAACAAATTGTAAACTCACTTTGAGCCCAGTAAATTTCTATTTGCCAATTTTATTAAACTTCTATTCTATTCTATTTGATTTGCCGGTGTGGATCCTGGCACGGGTCTCTTCCAATTTGGTGACCCGGCATTGGCTCCCCGAGTAGGGAAGTGTCGTTTATCTTTCCTTGTACATGCATGGCAGTCCTTCAGGGGTAAGGGGGGTTCCTCTCCAGCTCTGTGGCCAAATGACGTACCAAAAGTTAGTGTGCACTAACGGCGGCTGGTGTGCGGTGCAACGGAGGCCCAAAGCAGGCCCTCACAGCGACTTCAGCGGAAGGGGGGGGTGACGTGCAATGACTGGGAGTAAGGTTTCCAAGTCTCTGACAGCTAAGTACACAAGATGTGCTGCCTCATCCTCCCGGGCCTGCCCCACTGGGGTCATTGGGAAGTGTCTACGGCGAAGGGGCATCGTAGCCGGGCAGTCTAACAGGTAGTGCACCAAGGGTTTCGGGAACACTCGGTCACAATGGGCACAGAGCTCCCCTCGTGCCCATTCATAATCCACGCAGTGGTGGGATACCCTAAGCGTAGGCGGGGGATATGCACCCTCAGTTCTCTGGTTTGCGTCCGAATACTAGGAGGGGTCGCCCTGTGGGTCGCCCTGTCATACCAGTGGAGGCTCCGTGAATCCCCAGGGTCAGGGAGTGGGTGCCTGGCCGCACCGGCAGCCCACAGCGTAATCTGGCTGAGGCTGATGTAGACTGCAGCACGTGGCTGTGCCTCGAGGGATGCGGTCCTTGCAGCTTCATCTGCGGCATCATTGCCGGGGATACCCACATGGCTCGGGATCCAGTTTTTTGGCCCTGCAACCCTGGGCCATGAGCATCTGAAGGTCACGCCGGATGGATGTGATTAAGTGTATGTTGTCCCTTGGCTCTCTGTGCATAAGTGCTTTGATCGCTGCCTTGGAATCAACTTGGATGACGGGGGGATGCTGATGGTCTGCAAAAGCATGCTGCAGAGCTTGTTGGATGGCAAAGAGTTCAGCCTGGAGGATGGTGCAATGGTCCGGGAGGCGCCAACCTGCTGTCAGATTGCTGTGGAACATCCCAGCAGCTGTGCGGCCTGCAACTGGGACTCTGGAGCAATCGGTGTAATATGGCACACACCCTGGGCCTTCTGCACCCACAATGCTTGCCGAGGCAAGTTGTTGCAGAATGTGCTGGGGGCAATGCCTCTTGCTGCCTGATAAGGTTGTCCATTGCACCGCCAAAAACTCTGGTGCACAAGGGGGCAGCACCATGTAGTTTGCTGTCAATCTGTCGCAGCCTCCTGCCTGGAGCAATGTCATGGGCAGAAGCTTCCGTGTGGTATCTGCAATCGACCATATGCATCGGCGGCTGGGTGCATTGGAATTACCTGTCCCTGGCGGACCCATAAATCGCTCATCAGTTTGTCAGCCCCTGGGAGTCGGAGATACTTTGCGATCCTCTTGGCAGCTACCAGTTGGATCCTGTCTTCAAGGGTCTGCAGCTGCGCCTCAAAGTTTAGAGCCACTGCATCGGCCCACCTAGGAGCCCAAAGCATGGCCCGTACAGTTGTGTTCTGGACCACACAGAGGGACTTGATGTTTGTGGGTCTGGCGTGAACCAGAGCAAGCACTCTATAGTCAACGAGTGAGCGTATTGTCTGGCTGTAGAATAACCTCATGACCTCGAGGCTGGCCCCAACCCTAGGGCTGGCCATGGCACTCAATGCCCTGACCCTCTGCAGGGCTCTCTCTTTGATGTGGTGCGCATGTTTCTGGAAGGTGAGACGCCTGTCAATGTAGATGCCAAGGTACCCATAACTGTAGACCCAGTCCAGGTCAATGCTCAGGACCTGCAGCCTCTGACTGGGTTCCCTTTGTGCGAAGGATCATGGCTTTGGATTTCACCGCAGATATCTTGAGCCCCAAGTGACGACAAGTGGAAGCCAGCAGATCGAGGTCCTCCTGGGCACGCTGCAAAAGCTGGCGCTTCCTAGGTACGACAAGTGCCAGGTCATCAGCGTAGCTAAGTAGGAAGGTGCCTGTAGAGAAAGACAGGCACACCAGCTGGTGCATCAGTACATTGAACAGGGTGGGACTAAGCACCCTGCCCTGTGAAGTGCCATTGTCCAGGGATTTGAGAGAAGAGGCATGCCCCTGGAAGCGTACCTGGGCCCGCCTGTCATGGAGATAGGAACAAAGCCATGCAAGCAGCCTGCCCTTAACCCCCCTGCAGGCTAAGAGTGAGAGGATGGCAGGTGCAATGGCCAGATTAAAAGCTTCCTCGAGGTCTAGGAAGACAACAATGTGGGCTTGGGCGTCTGACCCAATGCCGGCCAGTAGGGTGGTAAGGCTTTCGAAAGTGCCCACTCCTCTGGTGAAGCCATAGAGGTGTTTATGAGGAGGGCCAAGCTTCCACCTCAGGCATTCCAACGCCATCCTTCCAGACACCTTCGAGATGCAACTGGTGAGGGAGATGGGTCTCACACTGCCAGGATCCCCAGGCTTAGGAATCGGTATAATGTCAGCCTCCTTCCATACGGCAGGGAGTTTGCCAGCTTGCCATGTCCGGTTGACCACCCCCAGGAAAGCTGCATGACCAGAATGGCCAGACCGAGTGATCATGCCATAGGTGATACCATCATGCCCAGGTGCAGTGTCCCGATGAGATGTGAAGGCTGCCTGGAGCTCCTGGTCAGTGAAGTCTTCATCTGTGACATCCTGAGCCTGGTGTGCCGCCTGGATCACCATCATCCTCCTAGGAAGGAGGGTGGGTTGGAGGTCCCGGAGATCCTGAGGCAGTTGAGTCATGGCCGCTCTGGAGGTGAAAAGGTCCACCAGACGTTCTGCCTCCATTGCGGGGTCCGAGTGCATTCAAGCCACACTGCGACACTGCCAAGTGGCCAGTTGTAACTTGGTGCAAATCTCAGATAAGGTGGAAGAGTAGCTGAGGGAGGAACACCACTCAAACCATTTAGCTTGCCGGACCCTGTGTGAGACATGGTGAGCATGCCACACCACTTCCCTGAGCAGACGCTTGGACTCAGCCGTGTGATTACACCTGAGCAACTTGCGTACGACGTTGATCCTGTGGTTCTGCTCCCTGATGTCCTCATTGTAAAACCACCAGTCACGCTTGTATGATGCTCTGCCTGCAATCTTAGGTATTGCTGCCTCAGCTGCACATGTGAAGACTGCCTGCAAGCTCTGAGCTGCCTCATCTGGATCTTCTGGAAGAGGAGACTCTGCCCACCAGTGCTCGATGACCTCCTGGAAGCACTGCCAGGCGGCCTTCTTGAGATTCCATCTGGGGATAGGTGTGGGGGCGGGCACCACTGGATCATCAATGTGGTGACCACTGCAAAGTGATCAATGGTGAGATGGGGATGGACCTCCCATCTCGCACTCGATAGCAACCGTCTAGAGATGAGTGTGACGTCCAGGCAGCCACTGTCGTGATAGGTTGGCTCACCATTGTTGAGGAAGGCAATCTCAGGGACCTCCAGCACAGCCGCAAAGTGCCTCCCAGCTGCACTGGTAGGAGAGACAGAAGTAAGAATTGGGTGGTGGGCATTGACATCCCCAGCCACAACAAGACCCTCCAGAGGGACGAGTGCTGCCACCTCTGAAATGTTAAGGGTGTACTGAGAGCTTCTGTATATGTTGTAAACCACAACAGGGCCATCCAGCAGGTGTAGGGTGACAGCCTTAACCTCCATGCCCTCTCTGCAATTGATGGGGTCAGTGGAGATTGAATGAGGGATAGTGGTCCCGGCGTAGACTGCTGTGCCTCTGCCAGTCCCTTCGAGGTGCTGAAGGTAAGCCGAGAATCCCGGGATACGTGGCTGCGTTTGATGTGACGAATTGGTAAGCATCTCCTGAAGCAGGAACATCAACCTCATCCTGAACTGCAGCTTCAATCACTAAGTAAAATTTTTGCTGCAGCCTGCAAATGTTCCACTGGAGGATCTTCAAGGGCCGCAGAGGTGGCCCTGTGATTCCATCTCTGCCTGGGACTCGTCGTCCGTTGTTGGTGACTCCCGGGCCTCTTCCATCATGGACTGGAAGGACTCCTGGATGATATCTTGAAGTTCCATTAAGTCCTTCCTGTCCAGTAGGACCATGCCCAGCATCCACGACAGGAGCTGTCTGCAGGCATCCCTGTCCTCTGCCGACGGCAGCAGGCGACAGAGGAACGCCGAGATGACCCCGATGGTTTTCTTCAGTCGAGCGGGAAATGAGTCCACCAATACCTCTGTAGGCGTTGAGCCAGATGACACGTCGAGTTGGGGCTGAATCTCTGGGTTTGCCAGGGTGGCTGTCGACACTGCAGCTGCATAAGCCAGGTGCACCCTGGGTTGGGCCTGAGTGGCTACGGGCTTCTGGGTCTCCTGGCAGGGAACCTCTGCCTGATTCTGGCTGCTCGCAGGCGGGGCCTGCCCTTTGGGAAGAGGTCTGCTGGCAGGATGGCAAGTAATGATGGTGCCCAGCTGGGACCTGCAGGGCAGTGTTCCTGCCCTGTGACTGCTTTTCCCAGTGATGCTGTCTTCCTGGCCACCGTTCCATCTGACCCTGCAGTTGACCGCGCTGCTGCAAGCCAGTGCCTGTGCCCTGATGCCACTGCTGGGAGCCCAGTGCCGGGAACTCGCCGGTATTGCCCTCGCGCGGTATCTTGGGTACTGTGGTTGGAGCCCGTACTGACTGTTTCTGGGTGGTTCCAAGGCTGAGTGGCGTCGGGGCTGCTGGGTCGTTCCGATGACAAACCTGCTGTGCTGTACCATCACAGGACAGCTTCTGTTCCAGGCATGGTGCCTCTTTGAGCAGTTGGCGCACTTGGGCTCTGGCCAAAGGGCCTCGCCGGTTGGCTGCTTGAAGACTGCAATGCAGTCCTTTGAGTCGTGTGCCTTGCTGCACACACCACACTTCTTCTCTTGCTGGCAGGTGGCTGCAATATGATTGAACCCCTGACAGTTGAAGCATTGCAGTTGGCCCAACAGGTATGGTCAGGTCTTGAATCTTCCCCAGGCCCCAAGGTCCAGGTGCGTGGAAAGTGGACCTTTGTGGTGGATCAGCACCTGGCGGGTGGGCACCTTGTTTACCATGGCAGTGAGTCGCTCTGCCTTGGCAATACTGGGCACTTCCAAAATGGGGTCCAGTGGTAGGGTAACAGGGACGTGTAAGAGCACCCCCTTGTACACCTTCTCCCAAGCAACCAGTTCCATCATGCTGGGATGCATCACAACCAGCCCCTTCAACCCCTCGTAAGAACCTTCGTCCCGAGAAATGACCAGAACCTCATTCCTGAGAGTGAACTCGCAGCGGAACTTGAGGTGGGTTAGACCTTCCAGATACCTCATAAACCCGTAATTGGGAACCTTGAATTTGTTGAAGGCCCTGGTTGCTTGTGCTTGAGCAGAGCGGGAATTCCTTCTTCCACATGAAGTCAGGCATTCCCCCTCCTCTATGGAGGCCGATGCAACTGGGGTGGGGACCTTTGACGGCTCCATCCTTGCCAGTGGAGGAGCTACAGCCTCTTGGTTTCCTTCCATGACCCCTATTGCCAGCTGGGGGGTTGCAAGTTTCCTTGGATAGCAGCTGCCGTCGGAGCTAGTGGCAGATCGGCAGATTCAGTAGTCTCCACTGCATCCTTGGCCTTCTTGATGGGGGATCCCACCTGCCCCACGTCGTCCTCTGACTCGTCCCTGCATTCCAAGGAATGTTTCGGCCGCTCTCCTGGGTCAGACATGGTGACTGTAAGTATTGGGACAGAACAGAACCAGCAGCGGAGCTGCTGCCCATGACCCCACAGCTGCCCACACTGGGTGCAGAGCTGTGAGGCTCAGTGCCCCTGTAGGAGCCCTTAGCCACCCTCACATGGCTCACAGCTCTGAACACTGAACATTCTATTTTTGGGAAGCTTCTAAGCAAGATTTTCATTTGCTTTCTCGCAAATTTTCATTCGTCACTCCTGAACGAATTAGTCGATCGGCTTCAAAGTTTTAGCGGTTGTGTAACGTATCTTTGGCAAGATTCATGGGTGTGCATGATTGGGTGTGTGCATGATTGGGTGCCCTGTGCATGACTGGGTGCCCTGTGCATGACTGGGTGCCCTGTGCATGACTGGGTGCCCTGTGCATGACTGGGTGCCCTGTGCATGACTGGGTGCCCTGTGCATGACTGGGTGCCCTGTGCATGACTGGGTGAACTATGCGTGACTGGGTGCACTATGCATTACCTGGAGTTTACCTGGAGAGAGTTCCGGGGGTCAACGCCCCCGCTGCCCGGTCTGTGACCAGGCCTCCTGGTGGATCAGAGCCTGATCAACCAGGCTGTTGCTGCTGGCTGCACGCAAACCAACGTACGAGCCACAGCCCGGCTGGTCAGGAACCGACTTTAGGTGCTTGTCCAGTGCCAGCTTGAAGACTGCCAGGGGTCTATTGGTAATCCCCCTTATGTATGCTGGGAGGCAGTTGAACAGTCTCGGGCCCCTGACACTTATTGTATGGTCTCTTAACGTGCTAGTGACACCCCTGCTTTTCATTGGGGGGATGTTGCATCGTCTGCCAAGTCTTTTGCTTTCGTAGTGAGTGATTTTCATGTGCAAGTTCGGTACTAGTCCCACTAGGATTTTCCAGGTGTATATAATCATGTATCTCTCCCGCCTGCGTTCCAGGGAATACAGTTTTAGGAACCTCAAGTGCATGACTGGGTGCACTGCGCATGGCTGGGTGCACTGTGCATGACTGGGTGCCCTGTGCATGACTGGGTGCCCTGTGCAGGACTGGGTACACTATGCATGACTGGGTGCACTGCGCATGGCTGGGTGCCCTGTGCATGACTGGGTGCCCTGTGCATGACTGGGTGCACTGTGCATGGCTGGGTGCACTGTGCATGACTGAGTGCCCTGTGCATGACTGGGTGCCCTGTGCATGACTGGGCGCCCTGTGCATGACTGGGTGCCCTGTGCAAGACTGGGTGCACTATGCATGACTGGGTGCACTGTGCATGGCTGGGTGCACTATGCATGGCTGGGTGCACTGTGCATGGCTGGGTGCACTGTGCATGACTGGATGCACTGTGCATGACTGGGTGCCCTGTGCATGACTGGGTGCACTGTGCATGACTGGGTGCCCTGTGCAGGACTGGGTGCACTATGCATGACTGGGTGCACTGCGCATGGCTGGGCGCACTATGCATGGCTGGGTGCACTGTGCATGGCTGGGTGCACTGTGCATGGCTGGATGCACTGTGCATGACTGGGTGCCCTGTGCAGGACTGGGTACACTATGCATGACTGGGTGCACTGTGCATGGCTGGGTGCACTATGCATGACTGGGTGCACTGTGCATGACTGGGTGCACTGTGCATGACTGGGTGCACTGCGCATGACTGGATGCACTGTGCATGACTGGGTGCCCTGTGCAGGACTGGGTACACTATGCATGACTGGGTGCACTGTGCATGGCTGGGTGCACTGTGCATGACTGGGTGCACTGTGCATGACTGGGTGCACTGTGCATGACTGGGTGCACTGTGCATGACTGGGTGCACTGTGCATGACTGGGTGCACTGTGCATGACTGGGTGCACTGTGCATGACTGGGTGCACTGTGCATGACTGGGTGCACTGTGCATGACTGGGTGCACTGTGCATGACTGGGTGCACTGTGCATGACTGGGTGCACTGTGCATGACTGGGTGCACTGTGCATGACTGGGTGCACTGTGCATGACTGTGTGCACCATGCATACTGATGTGTTTTCCTGAAGGGAAACAATCTGTGTTAGGCTGTGTAAATTATCAATCGGTATATTTCATTAATCAAATAGATTTCTGTGAGGTAACTGGACAATGTCTCTTCTGATCTGAAATAAGTCAATGTTCAGCTTTATTTGGCTATTCTAAGATAAATTAACTTAATGTTTTTTAAGTGTTTATAACATCTGTGTGCCCTCAAAACCGTTTTTAAGCTCTTATGTACACTAGTCTTACTTAAAACTTTCTTAAAACCTTGTCGGTCTTAGAGAAAAGTTTGCATTGATTTGCCTGTTTAGGTCCCAATTCATTTTTTTTAAGAAATTTAAAAAATTTATATTCTGCTTTTCATGCAATATTTTTTTAAGCTTGGTAACTGATTAGCTTGAAGGTTGCCAGGCTAATAACGTGATAATGCAGCTTCTGAGCGGTTTCAAGCTAACTGTACATTTTTAGGTATTCGTCTCTTTGACAGGGTGTAACTAGATTTGGGCTGTACTAGGAGTTCGAGAGCATATCCCTTCATAGGTGCTGGAAGAGAAACAAATAGGACAGGTTGCAGATTTTCAGAGGTTCTCAACACCTAACTTACAATTTCTATTGAAGAAATCTGAATATTAGTTTACATACGTTGACATGAAGGCATCTTCTGATTCTCTTCAGATGTTATACAGTAAGATTTAACTGTATTATCAGCTTATGCCTCACTTTGTGCTTTTCCAGTCGCGTACATTGAGTCACCAGGGGACTGGCATTGTGGAATACGGGAATTACCTTCTTGGATCGCTCAGCGACACCCGGAATAGGTCACTCATTTTCAACTATCATCTGTCAACAAGGGTGTGGTTAGGAGAGTGAATGTCAAGAAGTCCTGCGTTGCAAATCAATTTTTAACTATTATTTTTAAAACAGTAATACAACAGCAATTAATATTCTTTGGAGGGTGGAAGAGAACGTCATTAAGCAGTGTTAAATTACTTCAATTTTACACGCAAAATTTAATTTTCTTTCTTATTAAAGAGTCATTTGCACACTGAGAACTCCAGTGTGTTTTGCTTTTTCCTTCATAAAAGCAATCTGGTCTCACGAAGTCATAATGAATCAAACAGTCAAGTATTAAGTGTAGCAGATCGTTCTCGAGTCAAGTAATTTTCTGGCATTAGTTCTCTTTGTATGTTAGTAACAACAGCACTAACAAAGACTGACTCATAATCTAGACCTCTTGTTATGTTAGTAACAACAATAACAAAGTCTGATATATATTCTAGAGGATTTTCCTCAAGTAGTATTTCTTAATAGGTAACGAGATAAATAATTATATTTCCTCTAAAAAGAATATTTCAGCATAAATGAATGCTCGATAATAAAATTATCAAGCGACTTGATAATGGTTAAGGAACGACCGAACGTCGTCCAAAGGTCTTTCTGAGCGTTGGTCTTTAGTGAATTGTTCCAGCCAGAGTATGGTGATAATTACACTTTATGCGAAGAGTATACAAGTTCCAGTAACGTAGCAGGAGCATGTCATGCCTAGCTACTACTGGAACAAATGCGAAGGAATTAAACAGAGGATCGTGGTACGATAGTTGTGAATGGTTATCGGAGATACTGTTGGTAATTCACGAGAGTTATTACCTGGTGTTCATACTGAACTGTTGAAGTTCTAAGCCAGTAGTAGCATTATCTCAGTTATTGTAGTGTTATTCAAGTTGGCTGGGCTTCTAGAGCTGGCTTGGGAGAGGACTTAGCCTGGACGCTTTGCTTGGCTCCCACAGGGTCCCTCCTACCTCCCACCTGGTCACTCCTATCTCCCACATGGTCCCTCCTACCTCCCACCAGGTCCGTTCTACCTTTCACCTGATCCCTCCTACATCCCACCTGGTCCCTCCTACCTCCCACATGGTCCCTCCTACCTCCCACCAGGTTCCTCTTACTTCCCGCCTGGTCCCTCCTACCTCCCACATGATCCCTCCCACCTCCCACCTGGTCCCTCCTACCTCCCACCTGATTCTTCCTACCTCCCACCTGGTCCCTCCTACCTCCCACCTGGTTCCTCCTACCTCACACCTGGTCACTCCTACCTCCCACCTGTTTCCTCCTACCTCCCACCTGTTCCCTCCAACCTCCCACATGGTTCCTCCTACCTCTCACCTGATCACTCCCACCTCCCATCTGGTCACTCCTACCTCCCACCTGATTCCTCCTACCACCCAGGTGGTCCCTTG